>NC_137029.1:10370594-10490594 GCF_032717465.1 Coenobita brevimanus
ATTCATTTACCTCTTCAGCCCGCCGAGTTTTTCCTAATCCAAATGAAATTCTTTAGCTTTTGCAAGTAAAATATATTTAAAAAGTCCTCTGGGCTGAAGGGATTAATGTAGATCTATTCTGGACTCATTAAAATCGTCTGCGATTAGGCATATTATAATAAACATCGTTTGACTGAAGTCATTGTTAATGATTCGACTCTGTGATTAAAAACTCATTGTATCTGAAGAGTGGATATGCTCACTGATCCGAAACGATGGAGCCTTATCTTTTTTTATTTTTTTTTTATTGTTTCAGTTTTCATTATGCCTGTTTCTCTATGCGACTTCTTACACTGTTATGGTAGCGTATATGTCTCTTGAGTTGTACGGAAAATTATATTTACATTTGCTGTTCGGCTGGTCAAGATGTACTTCCTTTGCTTGCGAGTTGTCTAGCAGTTAGTTACTCTCAAATAATTATGATATCGGAGATCTGCTCCATGTTTTACATATATTCTCGCATACATTCTTATTTACATAATGGGACTCAAACATACTTGATAAGGGAAACCAAAGTATCTTTCCATATCAGCCATAAATATGGACATGTATACAAGCACACAAAAGCATACAAAATTTTATTAATTCATTATCTACTAAGGATTTCAGGGGCAGTGTCCAACTGTTTTTTTTTAAATAACGTTTCAACAAAGCGTCGGACAAGGATTTAACTTTAGCAGTGCATGTTTGAGACCCCGACCTAACTTGTAAAATTATGCTTTTGTACCAAATGTGTATGATTAAGGCATTTATAAGAGTAAATGTAGAGTAAACTTAGCTAAAATCGTCAGAGGCATGTAGCGAGGCTAGCTTCGGTCACGATACAAGCCCCGCCCACAATTCGGAACGTGACGTCGGTGTGACGTAGTAGTAATCACCGACGCAAGTGGCAGTTCTGTCTTTATGTAAGCTGCTTCAGATTCAATGCCTCAGGGTTACTCTTATCGCCGACTACTATAATGCATGTCTCTGTCACTGATTTATAACCTGGGGTTTGGGTGATTTCCAGCTGGGAACTCAAGCTGCATTAGGAAATTAATATATTTCATTTTAAATCATGCCAATCAATCACATTAAAAATGCTACTTTTCAGTTTTATTTTATTATAAAAAAATATATTCTTTTAAAGATGATAGTGGGCGTTCACAATGAACAAGTTTAATAAACCACTGCTCCATGTTACATGCACCGAGCATGTAGCAAGGGCCGTATTGTCCACGTGAATGATAAGTAATTTCCTCCAAGTAAACCTTTTTTTCGCAAACATTCTTCTTATATTAGGACCATACTGAATGTATAGTAGGGGTGAAATATTACTTCGGTGTGTGTGTGTGTGTGTGTGTGTGTGTGTGTGTGTGTGTGTGTGTGTGTGTGTGAGAGAGAGAGAGAGAGAGAGAGAGAGAGAGAGAGAGAGAGAGTACAGTATGTGGGGGGGGGTTAGAAAGATAGAAATGCCCCTTGCGTCGGTGATTACTACTACGTCACACCGACGTCACGTTCCGAATTGAGGGCGGGGCTTGTATCGTGACCGAAGCTAGCCTCGCTACATGCCTCTGACGATTTTAGCTAAGTTTACCCTACATTTACTCTTATAAATGCCTTAATCATACACATTTGGTACAAAAGCATAATTTTACAAATTAGGTCGGGGTCTCAAACATGCACTGCCAAAGTTAAATCCTTGTCCGACGCTTTGTTGAGACGTTATTTAAAAAAAACAGTTGGACACTGCCCCTGAAATCCTTAGTAGATGCTTTCAAAGACCGAACAGAAGGCGACTGATTACTATGCACCTTCTGTGAGGGTGAGGGAGATAATGGTGATGGCTGTGATGGCGATGATGAATACTGTATGTGATACCGGCCGCCATCAATACCCGACAGAGATAGCAAGCCAGATAATTCATGAGCCATTACTCAGGGCGGGGGATAAAAGATGAGGGAGTAACCTAGGACTCCTCAGTGGGGTGGTCTATTGGGTTCCTGAATCTCCATCGACAACACGCCATCTTTTGCCACCAGCATTTATCTATCTGCCTATCTGCCCATACGTCCATGAATCTCTCTCTCACTCTCTCTCTCTCTCTCTCTTTCTCTCTCTCTCTCTAATTTATCTATCCATCCATCAATCTGTTTATCTTTCTCTTTTCACGCCGTTTTAAGCAGTGTTCTGTATAGTGTGCAGTCGGCAAATGGACCTCTAGGTTTTTCTGTCCCGTTCATTAACAACTTTCAATCTGCCCCAGGAATTGATGGAGTGTGTGGTGAAATGCTGAAGCATGGGGGAGAGATAGTAGTAGAATGGATGTGGAAGATGTGCAGATTGGCCTGGGAGGAAGGTAGAGTCCCGGAGGATTGGAAGTCAGGTATAATTATTCCCTTGTACAAAGGAAAAGGGGAAAAAGAAGTGTGTGGTAATCATAGGGGCATTTGTCTTCTTAGTATAATAGGAAAAGTGTATGGTAGGATACTTATAGACAGAGTTAGAGAAAGAACAGAGAAATTAGTTGGAGAAGAACAGGGAGGCTTTAGGAAGGGAAGAGGTTGTGTAGATCAGATATTCATTCTTAGATCTTTAGTGGAAAAGTTTCTAGAGAAGGGAAAGAAATTGTATGCGGCTTTCATGGATTTGGAGAAAGCATATGACAGGGTGGATAGACAAGGATTGTGGAAAGTGTTAAGAATATATGGAGTAGATGGGAAGTTGTTGAATGCTGTGAAGAGTATGTACGATGGTGCGAAGGCTGCAGTGCGTGTGGATGGTGAACTAAGTGAATTTTTCTCTTTGAAAGTTGGTTTGAAACAAGGATGTGTCATGTCTCCATGGTTGTTCAATCTGTACATGGATGGGGTAATAAAAGAGGTACAAGGTAGGGTAGTGGATGTTGGAGTGGCCCTGGTGAGAGAGGATAGTGTTTGGAAACTCCCTGTACTGTTGTTTGCAGATGATACTGTGTTGTTGAGTGAAGACGAAGGGGAGCTGCAAGGCTTGGTGGATGAGTTTGAGAGAGTGTGTAAGAAACGGAACCTAAAGGTGAATGTAGGGAAGAGTAAAGTGATGGTCTTTGAGAGAGGTGAAGTTAGTGAATGTACAGCAAGGTTAGATGGTGAGGAATTGGAAAATGTGAGTACGTTTAAGTATTTGGGTAGTGTGATGAGTAAGGATGGAGGTTTGGAGTGTGAAGTGCTTGAAAGGGTACAGCAGGGAAGAAAGGTTGCTGGTTCCTTGAAAGCAGTGATAAGAAACAGGGAAGTGAGCATGGAAGTGAAAAAGTTACTACATGACAGTATTGTGATACCAACTCTAACGTACGGAAGTGAAGCTTGGACATTGTTGGAAGGACACAAGTCAAGAGTGAGAGCAGTGGAAATGAGTTATTTAAGAGGAGCCTGTGGAGTCACGTGGAGAGACAGGCTGACGAATGAGGATATAAAGGAGCGTTGTGGTGTGGATGTGGATGTGATAGGAAGCGTTATGAGGAACACACTGAGGTGGTTTGGCCATGTGGAGAGGATGGAGGGCGAAAGACTGACGAAGAGAGTGTATGTGAGTGAGGTGGAGGGGGGAAGAGGGAGGGGGAGGCCGAGGATGAGATGGAGGGATGGGGTGGAGAGGTATATGAGAGAGGGGGGTGTGAGTTGGGAGCAGGGCAGTGAAATGGCGGGGGACAGGGCGACTTGGAGGCGATTTGTTTGTGGCCACCCCAAACGGGATTGAGGCGTCTGGCAATAGATAGATAGATAGAATCTGCAGTACCCACTTCCCCCCATTATGTATGCTTTTATTTTCTGTCCCTCCACATCGTTATTGATGTAACTACTCTGATTCCAGCCACCATACTTCCACACATATCCAAACACCGCCACTTTCAAGCATATCCAGCCACCCAAGTCTTATACTGTACATATCCACCCACCCAACTCTCACACGCAGCCACCCATCCGTCTCATACAAATCCACCCTCCCCACTCTCATACATAACCAGCCACCACACTTTCATACATATCCACCCACCCCACTGTTATGCATATCTACCCACACCACTCTCATACATATCCACCCACCCTACACTCATGCATATCCACCCATCCCACTCTCATACATATCCAGACACCCTACTCTCACACATATCCACTCACCTCATTGTCATACATATCTACCCACCCCACTCTCATACATATCCACCCACCCCACTCTCATACATATCCATCCACCCCACACTCATACATATCCACCCACCACCCTCTCACACATATCCACCCACCCCACTATCATACATATCCACCCACCCCACTCTCATACAAATCCACCCACCACTCTCTAACACATATCCACCCACCCCACTTTCATACATATCCACCCACCTCGCTGTTATACTAGTACATATCCAGTTACCCTGCTTTTATACATATCCAGCTATTTCACTGTCATTCATGTCCACCAATCTCACTCTAATACACATCCAGCCATCCTATTTACATACTGTACATACCCAACCACCCCACTCTCATACATTTCCAGCCAAGAAATACATATCCAACCACTCTACTTTCACGCATATCAAACCACCTCTCACTTAGATAAGTCCAACCACCTCACTGTCATACATATTCAGCCGTCAAACTCATATTCTAAGCATCAAAATCTCATGTATATCTAACCACCCTATTATTGTACTGTACATATCAACTGTCAATCTCTCATAAAATTCCACCATCCTCACCCAAAAATCCAACCATCCCAGTCTCGTAGGTATCCAGCCACCTCACTTCACATTCTTATATATCAATAATCCAGCGTATAACAATTTCCTTCTTTTATAACAGAGGGAAGAAATAATTCACAAACCAACACATCAGTCTCCTAGTCAGGCCTAATCTTATTCTGACAAAAAATCTAGAATCTTTCCCCCCCACATTGAGAGAAATATGATCCTGTGTGTGTGTGTGTGTGTGTGTGTGTGTGTGTGTGTGTGTGTGATGTAGTGGTTTGTTACTGTGAAGATATCTAGTGATCTGACCTGAGGCACCAGGCGGGCTGGCGGTCATGAGCTGAGTGTAGATTCAAATTTTTAGAGAAATAACTGGAGGTTTTTCAGTTATATGATGTCCTCAGGTTATTTCGGCCACCTGCCCTTTAATTTTCTGTACTTCGTCTGCCTAGCCTTGGGCCCTTACACCTTGGAGTACATAGTATGGAACCGGTTGAGGTGTGACTGAATCGTTTGAGTAGCCTATGTTCTCAGTGCTGCCTTTCATCCTTATCATTTGCTTGACCCTGATACAACAAAGCAATCCTATTGTTTGCAGATAATACTTAAGTTGAGCGATGGCAAAATCTAAACTATTTATGATTAACATCGAACTGTAGTATTCAGCTTAGGAGTGGCCGGTCGTCCTCATAATATTAAAAATAGCTTCCAGCAACCCCTTCACTGCAACAAAAACATTAACATTTTTTTTTTTTTTACAACCACAACGCGACTTTTTTCAGCTCAGAAATGACTTCTCGTCCTCTAAGAATTTAACTCGGCGACAAGCGTCTTTGGCTTCACAAAGAATATTACTATACAAATATATTCAATCTCCATGAAAGACAACATGCCATCTCTTATCTTGACGAATGGACGATGATGGTGTCTTCCACGTTTATTAATTTGGGTACACGGGTAAAAAGAACGTTATCGAATGGTTTTACCTTGACCATGCCATCAGTTGTAGTTTTACTTGTTTTTATTTATATATAGGTTACATATGATCCTCTTCTCACATATACTGCTTTATCAGAGAGCAGGTTATCATCTTACTTCATAGATTTAAAAGTTTTACAGTGAGGAAGGAGAAGTCCAGTTTCACGGTTTAATCGCGTTTACCTCTTTTCTGCTATTAAAGAGATTGTAATAAAAGTCTCGTTTACCTACCCCATCCCGTCAATAGGGCCGCGTCATCCCAATCACTCTTACTCCCACTCTATCACGCACTCTCAGTGTCATTTTGCAGTTTCTCATTAATCTGAATTCTGCCACTGTCACAATCCCTCTTACCCTCTCAAACACTCATTCCCTCACTAATAACACTAACTGCACTTCCTCACACTCTTCTCTCTCTCTCTCTCTCTCTCTCTCTCTCTCTCTCTCTCTCTCTCTCTCTCTAACACACACCCACCCACCCACACACACCCACACACACACACACACACACACACACACCCACACACACTCACACACCCACACACACTCACACACCCACACCCGCTCACACACCCACACCCACACACAGACACAGAAACAAACGCAAAGACACACTCGAACACAAAATACAAGGGAACACACAAAAACAACCATAAACATACACTCAAACACACACATACAAGCATACACACTCACAAGAACACACACTTGCAAACATAAATAAAACACACAAACAAATACAAACACACCAAAAAAACACCGAAGCAAACAAACACAAAACACACAAAAACACGCAAAGACACTCAAACCCACACAAACCCAAACACAAGCACACAGCCACATACATAAACAAAAACACAAATATAAACACAGACAAGCACACAAGCACACACACGTGCACACACACACAAACACACACACACACACACACACACACACACACACACACACACACACACACACACACACACACACACACACACACACACACACACACACACACACACACACGCACTCACGCACGCACGCACGAGCGCACACACACACGCGGACGCACACACGCGCACACGCACACATGCACACGCACACGCACGCTCACGCACACATTTTGACTCACTGTCTTCCACTGAACTACTTTGTTACTCTTTCTTCCTTACATTCATGATGCTGTCTCTTCCACGTTCACATTTTTCCACACACGCATTCTTTTCTACCTACTCTCAGTTTCTCTCTCACCATTACTTTGCCAATCATTTTCTTCCACTTACTCCCACTTGTCCCTCACTTGTATCTTTCATTTTCACTCACTCGCCCTCACGCTCACACTTATACTCATTTATTCATTAATTTTCTCAAGATAACTCAGTCCCTAACATCTTTATTCTCCATTTTCATTCACCCGCTGACTTTCACGCTTTCACTGTCAGCTACCCATACTTGTAGCTTTCAGCTTACTTTCGCTTTCTCCCTCACACTATGTTACGCACACTTTATCGTTCATCCTCCCACAGCCTCATATTCTCGCCTACTCTTTCTATCAGTTTCTCTTAGTCTCATACTCATCACTTCTCACACCGTCGGTATGAATCACTCCCTCACATCCGCTACGTTCCTCAGTCTTCCACGCTCTCAGTCTCAGTCTCAGGAACTGACATTCACTCTCTCTATATACTCACTCTCACACAAAAACACTCATTCACTCTCCAACATCCTCACTTTCATTCGATCTTTCACACTTGCTGCATCACTCTCTTTCGCTTACAAACAAACAAACACACACACACACACACACACACACACACACACACACACACACACACACACACACACACACACACACACACACGAGTCCAGTCTGTCATTGAAGCTCAGTTCATGCCACAGTAGGTGGGTTTGCATAAGTACAGTCAGTGCCAAATCAGAAGAGTCTAGTTGCTATCAGAAAACCCCATTCCCCATCTGAATAATGCAGCCCCCATCAGAAGTCCTGTCCGTCCCATCAGGATACTACAGTTCCCCCAAGAGCAAATCAGTCCCAGTTCTCGTCGGTGTAGTCCAGAGAAGTCCCTGGCAATGTAACGCATCTCCTGTCAGAATATCCATGACCGCCAGACGACCCCAGCAGATGCACCGTGAGACTGATCACCCCGGCCCGGCGACGCATCTCCGACGGTCAAGGTCGCCTACTCCTCCAGGGTTGCCGGTTTCTCTCAGTGGCCCTAAAATTCGTCTCTATTTTATCTTTGCTGTCATTCCCCGAGTTGGAGGTTTTGGCCGGGCACCTCCTTACCTGGCGGTGATAATCTATTGCCTAGTCCTAACTGCACAACTGGTTTATGGAGTATAAAGTTGTTGCGTGGAAGTGACTGGTGTGAAAAATTTACTAATGTTTGGTAGTATATATGATATATTGGTTACTTTAAAATTCCTCTCTTCATAATTTGGAGAAAAGTTTATATTCCGACCTTTTTTAACGGGAAAGACCCCTATAGTTTGTGTACTTTATTTTCAGAAATGTCCATTACCTCCCATCTGTATCCCATTATGCACAAATAACTTCTCCAAAATATGAATAACCACCTCTGCTTCCATTGCTTGTCATTGGCAATATACTGGATCATCAAGTGTTACAGGGATGATTATATTTCTGTAAATCTCCTTTCACAACCTTCAAATCACTTTTTGATTTCCAGTGCAATTACTGCCTGCCCAGTATAATCATCCCAATTGCTTGCCGCTACTATTACAGCGGTATTACAGGCCAGCGCACAGAGCCACCGCATCCTTAATTACATTCAGGTTCAATTCCAACCCTTCGCCCTCCTCATACCCCCACCAGCTTCTAGCTGGATGGTGAGTGGAATGTTGGTTTAGCTCTGGTTATTTAGCTGATGTGATTTTGTCTACCTTATGTTCTTTAACCTGCAATTAGTTTCTTTGTGCCTCCGTTCCCGTGGCCACAACATCCCCGTGGCCGCGTATACTTCCCGCGTGTGGCTGTTATCCCTTCACCTACAATCAAGGTCAAAAGTTCGCCTACTATTCCCCTGCGATTGCCTCATACTTAGGGCAAGCCCGTCATTTTCCCCCCCAACCCATCAGTGCAGAGAAAGTAACTCACTGGCATAGAATCATACCATATCTCTTTCGGCCTTGGAATATAGTCAGCAGAAAGAAGGGAGAAACAGAAGAGGTAAAATAGAAGGCGAACCGTTAACCCTGACTGTACCCATTGCCTGAAGGTGTCTTTTAGCATCATAATAGATCTCAGCCTCCTACCGTACTCCACAATTTACGGAGATCCAGTAGCCTCATCCTTCTGTATGTTTCTGGGTCTCTCCTGTAATCAAAGCTGGGATGCCCTGCAGATTCTGCATGCTAAAATACCCACGCCACCAGAGCAAATAATACAATACGGATATGCGCCGATCATATCTCTGGCGACGAGTTCTAATGTTCGCTAGTTTAACCGTAAGCAAAGTAAATGGGCTGAGGTCGTAGATGATTTACAACCCGTCATCAACTTGGCAAAGAGATAGCATGCATCAACTTAACAGTAAGATCTAAGGTTTCATTTAATTTGTAACAATAAAACTGAGTAAGTTAGCCATTCCTTTTCTATAACACATTACCTGGCATTCGTGTACTTTGCGATCCATTACAGGTAGCTTTAGAATGTTACTTGGTCTTATTGAAAGTTATCTCCTTTGTCCTTTTAAGGTTCTCCCTAGCTGCTAAAAATTATGTATTGTCCATAATATCTTGTCTCAAACATACAACCACCTTCACATATAAAGGCGGCAACTAAGACTTGGTCCAACCTGGGTGTTCCTCTCACTCTTGGTAATAGTGGGCTGTCCAGTGCTGACTAACGAGCTTTGAGAAGTGTCAGCGCCCTAACCACCGGAATATCCCAAGGTGTTGAGGAGACGTCTAGACTTCCAACTGGAGATTATCTAGGCTGTACATCAGAGGCCCACGTGCTGAACCCTCATTGCTTGCCAGTTTTGCTGGCTAATTGCACAACTTTTTGTCCTTTTCACCGAGAATGCTGCGGTTATCAAAAACTGGACGTTGGCAGTGGCAGCTGAACTTACAGGATCTTTCTTTTGAGGTACCAGAAAACAAGTATCTTCCCGGACACGAATTCTCCTGGCAAAAAATGATGAACAGAAAAATCTAGTTTGGGTAGGGTCGGCTGAACGTGTTTTAGGGCAAAAACAAGGATACAAAGTTTCAGTTTTTTGCAAAGATCTTGATATCTTAAAAAGTGCGGACGCTTGTCTCCTCCATGCAGGTGCAAGTATGAATTTGGTTTCTTATGGTCGTCGGCCATGTGCTCAGTTTCTACGAAAAAAAAAAAAATAAATAAATAAAAGGTTCAGTTTCTATTTATATTTTTTGGGCCATGTTTTCTTATTTTCTGCACGTTCTACGGACAATATTTCCTTGACCTTTGTGTGATTTTAGGACATTATTATATTTATTACATCTTGTTACAGAAATAAATAAAACAAATACGAAAGCTTCCCAATCGCAGGCGGAGGTGAAAGCAAGGCAAGTCCGGATAATGGATTAGCACTGTCCATTAGCCAATCACTTATGCATGTGTACCTTTAGTTTACACAAAAAGTAAATATCATTTATTTTTTTGGAGGTTTAGACGCCAGCGTGAGACCCCCTCGTGGACAGGCATGCTCAATAAAACCTCCCCCGACATAAAAAACGAGCACGTGCCACTGCTGGACGCTTGTGTTATCAGCTTCACATTTCATCTGCTTCATCTCGTCGCATCCCTCCCGTGGAGCGACATTCGATTGTTGCGACAAGAAAGTGAACTACCTGGTTTCCACGCATGACTGGGCAATCAAATTCTTTTACCCTTGGAAGCTGGTTTTTATTTCTAGATGCTCTCATCACTCTGAAACATGACACGCGAAGTGTTTTTTATTTTTTCTTATCATTAGCGGATAACTAGCAGTGGCGTAGCTGAGGGGGGCGGGGGGGGGGCTGTTTGAAACTGCCCCCCTGGCCCCCAATTGAGGAGGGGCCCCAAAAGCCTTAAAAAATTATAAGTTTTTTTATTAATATGTAAAAATATATCAACATTTATCATCCCGCCCCCCCTCCTGGGGCGGGGCCCGCAAAGAACCTAGCCCCCCGGGCCCCCTAATCTCTAGGTACGCCCCTGATAACTACGGTAGTATCGATAAAAAATAAAATTCTCCAAATGAATTGTTCTGAAAGGGATGTAGAAACTATTACTATATGTACGCAAGTGACTGGCTTCTGATGCATCGTTGTATTAAAATATTAATAAAGAGAGTATTAATAAGGACAAAATAATGAAATCGTGCACTTCCAACCCAATGACATTTTTCAGTATTTAGGCTATGCTTGTCGTCTCCTGACAGTTTTATCGGAGAGACCTCCCGGAGTTAAATATAGCCTTCATTAACCTGTTCACCACAAGAGGTCTGTCCTAAGCTTAACAAGATTATCAAGGGGTAGCAAAACTGAATCAATATAACAGTTCACTGGATTGAAGGAGCTAAAACGGAATTTCTTTTTTTAATATATGATACTGTTTTGCGTGTAAATATTTCCTTAAAGGAGCCAAGACACTACTTGAGCTGCCATGACTCTTCTGCGTGTGTCATGTTTACAGGACTCAACACATACAAGTATAATTTTTCCAAAACTTCGATTTTCACATACAGTATAGTGCTCTTAGTACAGGTACCCTTCCCGATTCGCATTTGGCCAGCATGGGGAAGGATTAGCTCTGGTTATCACTCTCCCTCATTTGAGAAGGTCCGGTCTGCTGTTGGCCTCGTCCTAACTGATAAGGATACAGAATTTCGTCTACAGCAAGATGTGTTGATGCTGCCCCTGAGAAATCAGTATTAGTATCTTGGTTGCACGATTCTTTAATCTTGTGAGTTTATTCAGAGCGGTACACAGGGCATAAAGAATTCCTGATCTACTAATCATCTTACAAATTTACAGACTGTTTGATCTTATTGTTGTGACCACTCCTTCAGGACATATAATAAATGATCAGTTATTGTCGTCGTCGAGCTTGGCGTCACTAACAGTTCCATTATTCTTGTTATCTGTGTCCTCATCAAAAACACAGAACAAGCATCATCGCTATCGTTACGTCACAAGCACATTAATTTTCATCATCATCTTTGTCATTATCATATTACTATCATCATCATTTTCCTCCTCATCATCATCACTATTTTCATCACCAATTTCTTCATCCGTATAATCACTGACAATCAGGTTGAGACATCTTTACCACCACCACCACCACAATCATCATCATCCATCACCATCATCATCATCATCCCCCTTTTCACCATCACCTTCACCAATATCACCATTTTCATCATCATTTTCATTATCCTCGACGCAATCAATTTTGGCCAGTCCACTGCATAAAAACGTCTCCATGGACCTGGTCCACTTCTGCCCTGCTGGATGTAACCTGCTGTATCCCATCTCGGTAAATTTATGGCTCTTGTTCCTTCATCTTGATTTCGGCCCGCCACGTCCCCGGCTACTGTAGATATAAACAAGAGGCAAAGAGTAATCGAATGACATTATACTTTATGCTAGTCTTGATTGTAGCCTCTTGGTTTCAGCGTTACTTCTCCCTATTGTTTCTCATACGGTGGCAGACATACAGCACGCCAAGTTGTCTACATGTGGCATAGGTTAGTCCAACGACACCATATTTCACTAGCTTTATTAGAGCTTCTAGGGTTGACTTACTTCTCAATATTTCTTTCAACCGTCTTAACACGATGACATTTTTTTTTATCTTATCCACACTTTGGAGGGACTTCAATAGTGAGGTGGTTCATGAAGCATATATTTAACCCACCTGGCTCGAAAGTCTCCCTAAGTTGAATATAACATCTAGGGAGATTGTTGTTGTTTACAGATTTCCTGCACCTATAGTGCAGACCGGGCCATACGTTAGCCCGGTCAGTGGGGTATGGGCTGATTAAAAAATAGTAAGGGGGGAGACAGGGCCTGGGGATTGCCCAGCACACACGCCCTATCTCCTGGCTGGCTTTGTGGTGTGCTTGAATAATTGTGAAATGTTATGTTACTGAGGAGGGTAAAGTGGTCAACACAAGTTCAGTTAATGTTAAAGTTTCAACAGCGTCAACAGCAACTTGCTCTAGGATAATGCGACAAGTATCAGTAGCTAGACCTTTACCTAAACACGTAAAACAGTTCACTCGGAAGGCGTCTGACACGTAAAACAGTTCACTCGGAAGGAAAAAGACAACGTAAAACAGTTCACTCGGAAGGCGTCTAACACGTAAAACAGTTCACTTAGAAGGCTTACTGTTTATTCTACTTTTGTTAACACCAGACGATCTTTAGATTTTTATATCCACCCTTCATTAACCCTTTCACTGCTAGAGATCGTTCACAAACTGAAAAAAATTGTCTGATGGTAGCATGAATAAAATTGAATAATACGTCATCGGACTGAAGAAATAAATATACTATGAGGAGAGGTACTTGGATAAAGGTTCTTTCTTCATCACATTATCCCAAATCGGTCCCCAATGCCATCAAAACCATTTGTGGTTACAGATTTATGAGAGTATCCAGACACAATACGATGACGCAGGTTGTTAGTAGCCAACATACCTGATGAGCCTCTGCCACCTGCAGCGCTATCCTCCTACCTTCCAACTAAGCAAAAAAAGATTAATTATCCCGTGGCGGTCGAAGGGGCAATTAGAACTCGTAACTTGAGATGGTCCGTACCTTAATTGATTTTAACCTGGTCAATACTTAGGAGGCTTAATCTCTGACCACCATGCAAAATCTGTGTGAAATTCGTCCACGCACACACGGGTCAGAGTGTGACCGCTGACTAACACACTCCAGTATGATAATAAAGAACTTCATCATCACTTAGCACGCAATAGAACGCCATTTGGTACCCTTCTAGTTAACTTTTTCACCGGCAGAAGTTCTGTCGGATGAATACCTCTTATTGTCGGCTAGAATACAACTCCTCAACCCTTACAAGCCTCAGTTGACACATGTCTTAACTTTTTCAGTGAGAGAGGTTTCCCTGATCTGAATAACATCGTTTGACGTACGGAGGAACAAAAGGCCTGTCATTTACCACTATCTACTGTGTATTAGGCTCACCAAATTAGATGTAAGATGCTAGGTGCTTTCAAAATGAACTATATTCTTCAGGAACTTCGCACTGTAATATCAGAAAAGTTTATATCAATATTTTATTTACCTTTCCGCAAAGGCGGCAAAACAACAGTGGATAGTGGCTGATGGTGTAGTAGCAATTAAACTGTCCGGAACACTGTTATCAGTAAAAGATAGCAATGTCATCACTCGACAACCTTAATGGTCCTTTGTACTGGCGTGTAATTACCGGTTGGACAAAGAGAACACAGCCAGGAGGAAATTTTGAGACAGTCACACCTTGTCCCCACCTGCTGGATTCCCCCTATGTGTTGCAGACAAGGTGGTTATTGGCGTGTGATGGAGAACAGCAAAGTATATTCATGACATGGGTTATGTTCCCAGTAATCAATAAATTACTTATGTTTCTGCTGTCAGTATTTTATGATGATATTTGGGATCGTCGATCGATGCCGTGCTTCTGCTTCTTAGATTATAATTTGAGTCCGATTGGCACCTAAGGCAAAAGCTGCATGTCCTCCTGATTGGCAAACACATTATCGGCTTATTGGAGAAGAACAATGATGTGATGGTTAGTTATACTCGTCATAAACAAGTGTAATCTTAACATACAGTACCTACTATATCACACAAAATTACGGAGAGTCATGCAACAATTTGTTTTTAATTTTATAAGTCCTGTCTAAAGGAGGAGTGAAGCTGAAATATAAACAATCACTGTAAAGAAATATATACATAATTTTTCTTTGCCTAGGTGATAATTATGTGTGAGTGTGTTTCACACAGATATATAGTTAAACCTGAACACTAACTCAATCATTTACTGCGATCTTCAGACATGGACATCGACGTCCACTATGAGTTACAGCTGATTCCCTAATTTAACCCACATTTTATACGAATACCAATCTATGTTATTTTTACAGATTTTCCTGCACGATAGCAAAAAATCATCACCACCACTATCACCACCGCCACCACAACCAACAGCACCATTATCACCACCACCACCACCACCAACAACAACAACAACAACATTGATAGCATAGAACAACAAAGCAACAACAACAACTAAGCAGAATCAACAATAGCAAAATAACAACAACAAAATAATAAAACAACAACAACAACAAACTACAGTACTAAGATTTACGGTATTTCCCTGGACACAAGCCCCGCCCTTCCGTTGATGATGTGCAAGTAAGAAACAACGTATAATGCTGGACACAGACTTTGCACTTGCTCGAAGCCTTCAACAGTGCACATCCTCGTCTGCGGTGCAATTTCGGTAGGAGAATAATAAGAGGCGAGGAAAGATTAAGGCTGGAGCTCATACAGGGCGTGGGACGCATCTTTCCATACTGTAAGCCATTTTAGCAACGAGCACTGTTTTGTCTTCCCAGAATTATTCGTCTTACTTCATTTATAGGTAAGCTTAACGCAATATAAGTTAACCTAATACAGACATACTAACCCAGCCTAATCTAACTTAATCAACCTATTCTAACCGAACCTAACCGTACTCGCATCTAACCTTGCCTAATGTAGCCTACCGAAGCAACCTAACATATCACAAACAAACCAATTTGTGTGTGATCTTACCTGACCTAACCTTAACAGGCAAAGTCAATATAATACATATAACTCAAACTAACGTAGTCTAACCTAACGATTCTACCAGTCTAAAATAAAGAAACATAATCTTACCTAACCTGGAAGAAAGAAAACATAATCTTACCTAACCTGGAAGAAAGAAAATCGAACCAAAATTGACTGCAGTTCAGAAATTTACGCTCAAGATCAACCCAAATTAGATAAGGAGAGTGATGGGGAGAGCGGCCGCTGGGAATACAGATGAGGTGTAACTCTGGTCTGGGATGAAGTGGGTGGGGGTGGGGCCGCGCAGAGCAGAATTAACCCGAATTCTTAATCGAGCCAGGGAATTTTTCAGAATTGTTTAGGCGATCGTGAAGCGGAACGGACCTTTTAATACCTCAGTTGATACGACTTAATAGCATGGTTGCCAAAATTGTGATCCATACTTATAAATGTGGGAGACGACCATGTATCCTTCACACTAGTTTATTATTACCTTCACTACCAGGCGTCTTCCTTAAGCTGAAAAAAAGCTATCGGTGGAACCAGAATCTACTATACACATTAATGACTGCCAACATTCGGACGCAAATGTAAGATGGCCTCCACACTGCTGCAGTACACTGACATACAGTACATTTGTGTAAATTGCCATGATGTATAATGAACATAACACGAACACTGGATCCCATAATTTGTGTGCTTGTATGGCATGAGCTTTGACACCATAAATTCCTTTATAAGTTCTAAATTTAAAAAAAATGGGAAGGATGTCTGGGTGCATTTATCCAGGGAATAATTGTACCAAGTTGAAGCGCAAGTGAAGAACAAAGAAATGGTACCAAAATGAACAGTGTTTGGAAGAGAAAAGAGAAAGATGTTACAGAGTAAATGCTGTATATCTCCAACATGGTGTGAAGGTTTGAAAAAAATTACCTCCTTATTAATGCGTGTTAACAGATACCTCCTAACCCCTACACTATCTGTGGTTGGTACTACAGTATCACTGAAATTATTAAAGGCAAACAAAATAAGAATGAGTTAAAGTAACTGGTGATGTGAAGAAAATAAAATTTAAATTTTACACTTCATCTACCACCTTCAACCCGAGGGTGTCATGTGATTTTTTTTTTTTTTTTAGTTCTTCCTACTGAAAGTGTATTTCCAGGGGTGAGGCTTTGTACCGAAACTATAGCCGGTCATCCTTCCTGAGGGTGGAAAAAGTTAAGAGTCGTCTGTTCGCCCAGGTATCTCCTCCGTTCATAGCGGGCTGATGCTATTCGACCGGATTCTCCATCCGGGCACGTTGGTGCCATCACGGGAAGACGACCCTCTACCATCCTTCAGTATAACCTCATTAACAAATCTCTGGGAACGACCGGCTGAAGTGCCGGTTTCCTGTGCTTCACTGGGTTCACGTCCAAATGAGCCTGGCGTAACAACAACAACAACAACAGACAAACGACTACAGAAACAACAACAGCAGCAACAACAACAATTTCTTTTATGCCTATTTAGGAAGAAATGAAGCGGATGATAATCGTCTGGAGTTAGAGCAATAACAAAGGACACCACAGTACTTAAAAAATTTCTGAATATCACTACCTGTTTACAGAAAGAACTCAAATACTTCCCTTTACACAACATTTACTCAGACGAAGCACTACCAACGGTGACTTACACGCGTTCATCTTCTCGGTTAACAACAATACATTGGCCAGCGCCGCAGCCACCAGCCATTCATTATAGCCGCTAGATTGCTTAGTTAATTGGAGATCAACATTTGCCAGACATCATATCTCAATTAATTATACATCGTGATGGGAGCATTTAGGTCATTAAAAGTTTCGCTGCCTGCCACGAGGAAGAAATTAACAGCGGGCATAATTCATTCATGTAGTCAGCATCCCTGGTTACCCACTCCAATCAGAGGACGTGCGATGTGTGTGTGTGTGTGTGTGTGTGTGTGTGTGTGTGTGTGTGTGTGTGTGTGTGTGTGTGTGTGTGTGTGTGTGTGTGTGTGTGTGTGTGTGTGTGTGTGTGTGTGTGTGTGTGTGTGTGTGTGTGTGTGTGTGTGTGTGTGTGTGTGTGTGTGTGTGTGTGTGTGTGTGTGTGTGTGTGTGTGTGTGTGTGTGTGTGTGTGTGTGTGTGTGTGTGTGTGTGTGTGTGTGTGTGTGTGTGTGTGTGTGTGTGTGTGTGTGTGTGTGTGTGTGTGTGTGTGTGTGTGTGTGTGTGTGTGTGTGTGTGTGTGTGTGTGTGTGTGTGTGTGTGTGTGTGTGTGTGTGTTTCTTACTACAACTACTTTTATTGAGCTTGGGGGGTTGCATACAGGCTTAATTAACCCTGTCACGTTTTATGGAATCATTTATAACTGTATATCAATTTCACGAAGGATGCCACATGAAGACTGGTTTAGGTCATAGAAAACAAAATATAAAAAAACTACTACTGAGTTTATTCTGTTTGGCGTATACAATCAGAGTGGCACATTAAACATTGAACAAGTGTTTATAAGTGCTAGCCATGCTTGAAACCAACCAAGGATAACCCAATAAGGCCTTTGCGGCGTATTTCCATTGGAGTCCTCCTTGTGGGATCGGGATTAGCTGGGGGCAAGGGGACGTAGTTTGACTTATTCGAAAGGCAATCTTAGCTGAAGTTATATCAATTTGCAAACACAAGAACATAATAAATAAAGAATATTAGTTTGTTGGTATCATACTTAAAACTAACATTGACAGCTGTGTCTAGTAGTACAAAAATACGTCAGCATCTCTGATTGAGTTTCAAACTAATTTATTAGAATGCTCGGATTTTTCTCACTTACTCTAAATAACATTGAATTTATCTTCACAAAATGCCCCAGTGATGTTCATGGCAACGAAAAGTAAAACCTCAACACAAGTGGTCATTGTTACGCCAAACAAAATCATCTAAAAATTGGGAAGAAAAAAAAAAAAAAAGTGGTCTTTGTGAAGTAGTAGTCTGAGGACAATTTATTCATGTCGTCAGCGAACCTTCTCGAGACAACACACAAAACACTTATACTACTGTTCCTTAATCTATTCAGTCTTTTAGTGTGGCGACGTCCTCTTAACCCATTCATCGAGTACGCAATTGTCTCATATTTTATTTTTACGATCTGATTATTCTGTTCAGCGTAGGATAGATTTCCTGAAGTGGTGGGATTAGATGTAGCCTAAATAAACCCTTTCAGTATGAGAAGTGCTTCCTGAGTTAATCAAAACCGCTTTAGCAGCTGTAAAAATAAGATTAAAAAGGACGTCACCCGGATTTATGGGGTAGGCCTCTGGAACGGCTTCTCTATTTTACACTGACTAGCGCCGAACTATATTACACGCAGCAGGGAACCACCTGATGTGTGATGATTAACGTTCTCCGACTCCTGAGACGGACTCTCAGGTGAAAAGATCGTCTGGCGAAAGCTGGAATAGAATACTTGACACGTCCCTACCATAAAAGAGTTAATGATACCAATATCAACACCATCAAGGCCCTGTGACTGACTCTTGGCCAAGTATAAATCGTCGGACATCGGCTCAAATGAAATGTGAGAGCAGGCGCGACTTTGGGTGGTTGTACTTCTTGGTTCTGTCAGATGACTTGTTTATGTAATTAGACACCTAAACTGAATTTAATATTATTGTCTTCGATTAACAAGGCTAATTCAAGAAGACATCATTATACTAAAGAGTTGATGAAGATTGCTTCTACTGTATTTCAGTGTAAAATGTCTCTTCCTAAACTTATCTCCTTCAGTACGGTGAATTTATAATACCAGGTATTACATTCTTGTTAGCGGTTTTCCAGGCAACTTCCGTTGCTCCAGTTGTGTCTGTGACCGGCAGAGAGAAGCGGGTGGTCTGGCATGATATTGTTGTGGCCAGGTGAGTGGGACAGTGGGCCTGCATGGTCATGGTGTGGCTAGGTGAGAGAGACTGGCTATTTATGGTAGTGTTGTGTCCAGGTGAATGAAACAATGTCCCTGTGTCGCAGTGCTGTGGCCAGGTAAATGAGACTGTGACCCTATATTGTTGTGGCCAGGTGAATGAGACAGTGACCCTGTATGGTTGTGCTGTGTCCAAGTGAATGAAACAGTGACCTTGTATAATAGTGTTATGGTAAGGTTGAATAAGACTGTGACCAAGAATGGTAGCACTGTGCCACGTTTTCTTTTTCTGCAATTCATTTCACATAGCTCAGTGGTTTAATAAGGCAGAACAACAGTAGCTCTATATCCTTCCCATGGCAAATCGTGTTAATCCCACGTTGCAGCTCAACATTCAGAACGAAGAGATTGCAGTTTTAGGCCAGATAAGAGTGGATGGAATTTGGTATCGTCTCTATGACCAGGTGTGTGAGTCGGAGGCCCTTTATGATCAGATCATAAGGTATAGCCTGTCCACTTCAACTTGGCAAACATTTCCTTCTTTTTTTTTTTCCCCTTTATTCAGCTATCTGAGGTGACTCAGTGACAGTATGAGACAGTACTATGGCTCTTGCATTATTTCCATACCATTTCTTCATGACTGGTACCTCATTTCAATCTCTTGCTAAGAATCAGCATTCAGGATGGAGAGATGGCAGGTCAGGTTAAAGAGAATATCCTATAGTGGCCAGGTAAGTGAGTGAGTGAGTGAATGAGTCGGTGGCCGTCTATGGTAATTAGATAGTGTTCCTGACTGACTGCCTGCCCTCGGGTGGGTAATAAACCTATGAATTTTGTGGCCCCTCTTTAGAAATTAATGAGGTAGTGGTCGTGGGTGTTCCATTATGCATAAGTGTGAGGGTGCTTGTGAATATGCAACAGTGTCGGGGCGAAAGATGCTGGTTGAGGGTCGGTAATAATAGGTGAGTGTGTTTACTTTAATTGCCAGATGCCGTCCTGTCAGTCATGAAAACGTTCCAATTAGCCAGCAACACGCCAATAACTCTGAGTGGAAGGCCCCTGAAACCATTAACGTCTTGCCAGAGTACGAACAGCTTCCATATTCACCTTCTCTGAGCTACCATTCATCAGCATAAGTTCCCACATAAAACTGTAATGATCAGGTTCATTTTCATTCGCTGGATATGGATTTATATTATTTATTCAGCTTTTAGTAAGACGTGTTACATTAGAATTAACACTTATATCCGTGCCTGAGACAATTGCAGTCGCATGCACGAGTAATAAGATAATGTTGGAAAATTAAAAAAGAAAAATTCCCATTTACTTCTTCACCAGTACGGTATTTCCTTTATTTTGGCTGCAGCCGTCCTTTTTCATAGGGACACACCTGACTGAAGTAATTAAATTATGCCTCATTAACCCCTTCAGTTACTTTTTTCTTATGCTGTTCTAACTATTGTTACATGAATCTCCTCAGCATATAGAAAGCCCATTTGATCAGAAGGATTAGATACAGTCCCTAATGATAGACTCTCAAGGCCCCTTACACGCTTGTATGCTAAATATTTTGATAATATTTCTAAGTTTCGTCATATTACCATAGATGCGGAAACATGAAGCAACCCAAGAACCAGATAATACGGTTTATTTCCTCACTTTAATGCACTGAGTGATGATATATTCAAGAAATTAAATTTCCAGGAATTCACGGTCCGTGTCTTAAACATGCAGAGTAGGCTACTATCTGGGCTCCGTTAGGAGCTAAGTGGCCCTCTTAGACTAGCAGTTGAACTCCCTGAAATTTTAAAAAGATTATGCAGAGTCACTGGGATGTTTCTTTCATATTTACGTTCAGTTTAAAAACTCTTACGTAAAACTTACGTAAAAGGTTAAGAAACCAGTAAAACATGTGAATAGCATAATTTCTGTACATTTTTGCTAGGTGCCAAGTAAAAGACGCTGTTATAGTTCTCAGTAGATTTGCCGAAATTAGGAAGGGTGTGACGCTGTCACTGTTTGTGACTCTCTCTCTCACCCTCCTGTAACCATATGAACAGCTGTTGGCGTTAAACATCAGTGGAACTAGTGATGTATATGAAGGCTATGACATCTGAAACAATATTTTCTTCACGCATTGAGAAATTAAGTAAAATGCGGGGGGGAAAAAGCAAATTGGCCGAGATAACCAAGGACTTCTTTTATTTGTGATTTTTTAATTAAAAGAAGTGTGTGTGTGTGTGTGTGTGTGTGTGTGTGTGTGTGTGTGTGTGTGTGTGTGTGTGTGTGTGTGTGTGTGTGTGTGTGTGTGTGTGTGTGTGTGTGTGTGTGTGTGTGTGTGTGTGTGTGTGTGTGTGTGTGTGTGTGTGTGTGTGTGTGTGTGTGTGTGTGTGTGTGTGTGTGTGTGTGTGTGTGTGTGTGTGTGTGTGTGTGTGTGTGTGTGTGTGTGTGTGTGTGTGTGTGTGTCATATAAAACCTTCTATGTCTTAGCAGGACTGGTCAGTGTGTAGCCAACGTGAACATTTTGATGACAGTTTAAGTTTCTATCAATGTCTCATTCACTAGGGCAGCTGGTTGCCTAGTAATATTCTTCTGTTCCTCAGAGGTGTGTTAATAGGAACAAAATCCACCCCAATTACTATTTCCGAAGATGAATAATAACAAAAGGATGAAACTAAACGATGAAAATCAATATTTGCTTTAGTATTATATCAGTTAGTATGGCGCCGATGAGAAGGCAACATTTTGTGATGCTGTGTGCCAAACAACGGAGGCGTCCACCCAGGAACGAAATATCTTCATCCTTCCCTGCACCTCGCTGTGGAAAACGCCCTGGCCTAACCCTGGTGAGGTGCTCTCTACCACAAGGGGACGCCGGATCCCTACACTGTGCATGCACTAATCTGTAGGATATCCCACAGAAATAGTCTCTTACATTTGGTCGGCGGGTGTGTCCGACCATTCAGAGCGGGGTTAAACAACAACAGCAACAACAACTTTTCAGCAAGATGATGTTATTATTCATATTTTTGGTGACTGCTGTGTTCCTTACAGTAACCAAACTCAATATATTAGGTCAGTATTTGATTCTGATATTATTTATGCCTACTGTATTTAGAAATAAAAGCACTGTATTCACATATGCAGTAGATTAGTAGTACATAGTGGAGATTTAGGTGTGTAGGTGGTTTGTAACAATATTTTATCCATTGCCCCTCTAAAAGCTGAGGACGGCAATGAAAAGCTTGTTCAACATGTAATGGTTATGTTATGGTGTTTCACTTAGCAGGTAATAACGTGTTCGAATTCTACATCAAAACAAGAAAGAAGTACGCAGAATATTAAAGGCAAAAAGGGTATGAGTTCATTGCAATACAGAGAATAAATAAAAGAAAAAATCTGCAAGTTGACTGCGGGGAGTTTAGTAAATTAGCATCCTTCGGGTGATGAACGAAGAAAATTAGTACTTAATTGTGAGCGGTTACGGGGCATCAGAAAAGAACGGGAAATTACGTTTCACGGTTTCACTTTAACAAAATAATGGTTACGGAGGAATAAACGTGTTCTATGTAAAGGAACCCAATATCACTGAAATAATGAGATTTCTCATGAATGTTAAGAAAAGAAAAATGTAAAATGCGAATAAAACTAAGGTATTCTATCATGTTTATAAAAGTTCCTGTACATTAAGGCAATTAGTGAATGTTCAAAAAGAAGAAAAAAAAAGAACTGCTGTTTGTAGTAAGCGGTAGCGAGGGATAATAATCTGGTAACGTTGTTTGTAGAAAGTGAAGGCCAACACTGTCATTAAAAGCAGATACATGGAAGGTAGGGCTTTTAATTGTAGGACTAACGACTTCTTGCTTAATCAGGCTGAACGACCAAGAACTCGAGGTTGTAAACATTTTTTTTTTTTCGACGTGGTGGGCACCGTCCTTGAAGTAGAAGGTGGAGTAATGAGACCTGAGTGCGTGATACTAGACTTGAATTAAGAGGAGGGCTGATGGGGAGAAGAGAAGAGATCCGATCTGGTACTCTTGTTGTAAAAGGCTTTTGTGATAGTGGTGTGGTTCCAATCCTATTACGTGCAAGCAAAACAAGGATGTGGTACAGAGAATAGTAGTCAGGAGTGAGGGAATTATAGCTGAGTTATATGAAACACGCAGTCAGAAGGCTAGAGGACCATGCGGGTGGGAGTGAAGAAGTGCTAAATAAAGTAGCCTAGACAGAAGAGGATCCGTATTTATGTATGATCTTTATGTCAGCCCTTTTAGCATTCGCTGAGTGAACACCATCGTATAAACGAGCAAGCTTATTAACATCACAGGCACAAAAGCGTCTGTAAATATGAAACCAAACCCTGCAGTAAAGGGATAAACTAATCACTAAATTGACGATGTCTATAGTTAAGTAATCTGATACTGAACCTAAGCTCAAGAACGTATTTAAATATGAAACCCAACCTTGTATTAAAGGGAGAGTAGCTAATCACCATATTGTGGACCTCTGTAACTGACAAAACTAATTAGCTTCCTTATTCAGATGTACTTTCAATCTTTAGGCGATTTATTCAGCTTATTGAGATTTTTCCCCATCGCGAGGGGATATATATATATATATATATATATATATATATATATATATATATATATATATATATATATATATATATATATATAAAATGTAATCTTAACTACTTCGTTAAAAAAACATTAGTACAAAGTTTAATAAAATCGCTTGAGGATAGTAAGACTGAAACATAACATACGCCATGGAATTGAAAGTGTTAAATGTCACACAGCACTATAATCTTTACTGTTCATCTTTGATGCCTGTTGGTGTTTTACCTGTATCTCACTTTTGTTTTGTAAGTGCTCATGTAATCAATAATATCAAAAAATCAACTGTCATTATGTCTTCTTGGCCCGTGAGAGTCAAAACCTAACAGCTTATTATGCACCTATTAACAAATTTTCTGCACACACTGGCAACAAGAAGGATCACTCAGAGCCCAACACCGCCTTGCTACTCTGATTGCCTTGGCATTTGTATCTGATCGATTGTTGTCAAAATCAAACTACTTCATTCGTGCCTGACCCGTAATCTATCCACCAAGATAAGTTCAAATTAGAACAAAACTGTATGAGTTGACCTTTCCCTGCAACCTTGAACCTTTAACCTATTAATACTGATATCGAATGCCTTCATTCTTAAGTGGTCCTTAGTCGTTCCACCATGACTGATACAAATTGAATGAAAATTGTTTGAAATATTTCTTAGGATATTTGATACTGCCTTGCGACATCGACGTTTGACTCGTAGCTCTTCCAGCTAGTTTAATTAAAGTCACATCAAAACTACTTTAGTTATTCTGTTCACACTCAGTCACACACAAGTCACAATTTGACCTCGTGACCTTCACCTTGGACAGATTGTTCTTCCTATCGGGTCCTTCCGTTGCTACCCTATCCGCAACCCTTCCGTCAAGTCGTCCAAATCGGATAAAATTTATGATTAAGTTGTCACGTGAATACAAACTTTGACCTTTTCGGGTGACCCTAATCTTTGGTTAGTTGTCAAAACCAAATCCCTTCGTCCTAATCTTATTTTCAGTCGTCTAAGTCAGATGAAAGCTGTTTAGGATGACCTTGCCATGTCACCTTGGTCTTTCACTTATTGTCTTAAAAAAACAGTAGGCCAGCTTCTTCTCTGACTCTCAGCCCGTCCACCAAGTATGGACTAAAATAACTCACCCCCCCAGGTATATTATTCGCGCAGGCGCACACAGATTGAAATCCTATGACCTTGACGTGTGGCTGACTGTTTTCACTACCGACTCCCTTTGTTCTTCATTCACCCTCATCCATTACACTAAGCTTAGTCTAAACTGGATCAAAACAGCAGGTAAATCTTGTCATGTAACCTTGATTTTTTACCTTATGTTCTAAAAAGCAACAAATCATCCCTCTGTATGACCATCACCACTTGCACTAAGTTTATTTAAAACGAAATCAAAACTGCTTGTCGTACTGTTCACAGACAAAAAGATCACGCAAGCTACCAGTCCTATTGCGAGGCCGAATTTTGCACAGTTACTGCCAAGAATGTTGCACAATTTTTATTTGAATAATTAAGATAGTATTACACATTATGTTAAATTTGTTGGCTTCGATGGTTGCGTTCCCCGACTTCTAAAGCCATTGTTGATTTCCGTTCATGTAATAAGGTAGATGTACAGTTTCTTCCTGTGAATTCAGACTAAACATGAAGACTGCATACCAAATCATGAGATATGCATGCCTATTTGAAAGAATTGCACAATATTATTACTGCGTCATGAAAGAAGGTAGTATCCCTATGTAAAAGCCACATAATTGCAATGTCAGGATATGCCAATTAAATATATTACAGAGGGTATAACAAGTGCAATGGGTTTAGGTCACTTTGCCCCTTTCTACAACATGCTCTACGATATTTTCTATCTTTTACAAGTTTTGGAGCTGATCCTCCCAAAAAGTAAAGGTAGAAACTTTTATATACTGGAAGACTATCAAGGAGCCACATAAACTGACCGGAGAAGTTTCATAAATATCCATTTGCTTACTTTCCCCTACTTCTGATTGTTTTTATTTTTTAGAGATAACGATCTCTGTGTATTAAGGATGAAAGTCCATTCTACAACATGTACCAAACTATCAAAGCCATTCCTGCCTTCCTCTCACTATGAGATTTTTTTTTTATTTCGTGGGGGGGGGGGGTGCCCACCTAAAAATCATGGTTTGAAAACGATAAATACTAGAAAACCTTCAAGGTAACCAGACGAACTCACTTGAGGAGTTCATTCAAAATCCATCAAATTCCGTAGAAAGAGTTAAGACACGCATGCACTGGCAACTTCATGGGCGCGTCTACGCACACGCCCATGAGCGCGCGCATGCACTCATGCACGTATGCAAGCACACACACGCACACACACACACACACACACACATACACGCACACACAGGCTGAATATTACGCAAAGGTATAGGACGATTTGACAAAATTGATTCATGCTAAGGCGCATTAGGCAATTTTGTAGCGCGTCTTACTTAGCGAATAATTTATGTGCATTATACCCCATTACGCTATGCTGATATCAAAGGGATATATATGTGGTATGTTAAGGAGTGATATGGAATGCATTCGCTGAGGAAGAGGTAAAGCTAAGCTTCCTATGTCACCTTGGATACAGCCCTTTCTTATGCAGCCCCCAGAGAAGTCATGTGGATCAGTATACCTTGTCTCTCTCTCTCTCATCATTCTCCAGTGTGTACTTTAGGTTTCATACTGCATCACGGCTCACTCCCCTTTGTTAATGGTGAAGTATAAAATATCTTAGCTAGTAGTACCGATGACTAAAGAAGAGAGAGAGAGAGAGAGAGAGAGAGAGAGAGAGAGAGAGAGAGAGAGAGAGAGAGAGAGAGAGACCTCATGAGTCAAACACTGACAAGATTTGCCCTCTAGTAACTGGATAAATGTAAACAGATAAGCCTCTCGTCTGGTCTGTAAAACCACATTACTTTCCGTGTCTCGGACACTAGACGTACCGCCCGTGATTCTAATGGCCTTTACTAAAGTTATTACCTTTCGTAAGCCCCAGCAACTCGTGTACCCAGTCTAAACCTCGGCAGCCTGACATCCTATTATAAGCACTGAAAAAGATGCTAAGGGGTTTCTAGTAGTGCATATGCTACGGAAAATTATTAATCTAAGAAGGTGAAGAACAAAATACTAGTTCCTGCACTGATCGACACAACGTTATATACAAACTCCTGACCAGTTGCTTTCAGGAATGCTGGTTAGTTTAACCCTTCCCTGAGAGAGAGAGAGAGAGAGAGAGAGAGAGAGAGAGAGAGAGAGAGAGAGAGACTGTGTGTGTGTGTGTGTGTGTGTGTGTGTGTGTGTGTGTGTGTGTGTGTGTGTGTGTGTGTGAACAAAACATCACTTTTCATTAGGCTCTGTCGAGTTTCTTATTTTTGTTTCTCTTAAACGTAAGCGGGAATGAATAAGATCTTTAAAAATATACTGATTTCGTGCGTGGATCTTGGAGTCTCAGTATAAATATAATATTTTGAGATTTGTAATTCATATCGCCATTACAAAGTTTCGAAGCTACTCCTTCCATGATCAGGCTAAATAACACCGAGAATGGAACAAAATAATATTATACTAAAGCAAATTACAATTACTCAAGCTGGTAACACAAACACTAAAAAAACAAAACAAAGAAAACAGGAGCTTTGTTGGATAAACAATTACATTATAAAGTAAAATAACATCCAAAGTAAAATCATGCTTACCCAACAATCAACAGTGATACTGAAGACTCATTGTTGTCATTTTCGGGCTTCTCTAGTGCTTGAAATATAAATTCCAATACAGGAATCTGAATCACTCTACGTACTAACTAACACTGAAATTATCCTTATTCAGAGGGTGGTCTCATTCATTCGCATGATGACGACTTGCTGAATGAAACAGTTTCGATACATGTTGATCATCCCTGAATGACCTACATAAATGTTCGAACATTCCAGCTACAAGAAGCCTCCTGTTTTTGCTTATAATTATGTGAAGCCTAAAGCTATCACACGAAGGATAGGTGTCTTGGAATTCTATCGTTAATACTGAAGATCGAATGTATGTGTGAGAGAGAGAGAGAGAGAGAGAGAGAGAGAGAGAGACTGTATTTGTATGGAGTGTGTTTATTTTGTTCATGGGTTTCTGTGGATTTATGCGAGAACTTTCCTTGTTTATGGCCGTCATTTGCATGCAGGTGTGTGAAGGCTGTGTTTCGGCAAGTTGAAGATGCGGCTTAACACACTTTAGGGTCTGTCCAGCTCGACTCCTGGGTCAATCCATCACCGGCACGCTCCTCCTCCTTCCCCCAGGCCTCGCTCCCATAAATCCTGCTCGCCTCCCTTTCACCTCCGCCCTTCCCCAACCACCATATAAGCTTAACACACTCCCATTCATTTTCTGGCCACTTTGGAGCTCCCTTAATAACCTGCTTAATTAATTCGTGATTGCAATTTACGCCAGGTATATTGGTTGTCTAAAAGCGTTATACAGTGAATTAATAGTAGGGATATCAGAAGTCTGCATAAGGGCAATTTGTAGTTTAATGAGCACTTCACAAAATATTTCACGTGTATAACTAGGGTGTAAAATTTAATAGCCTACTTGGCGAGGGCTACGCAAACAAAGGGGCCCATCTTCTGTAACATTAACCATGCCTTATTATCATCAGAGCAAGACCTGTTAAGATGATCGGCGAGTCGGCAAGAGTAAATGAGTCTCGAAACGGTTTACGCACGTGGTTGAATCTCATCAAAAGTGATTGTTGTATGACAGTATACTTAGGACTGAGATTGCAAGGAGAAAAAGTAGCCTCAAGTTTGTTTTCGGTGATCATTTGCGAAAGACATGAGATGATAAGCGTAGGAGAGTCTGATCTCTCTATTGTCTACCCTATCACCATTACCAAGATCAGTGACCAAAAATCTCGCCTCAGAATCTTGTAGGGGCGAACACAGAACATGTCTGAGAAAGCCAATTGTAAAATTGCTGACAATAAAATGAGTCCCCCTTTCAGTCCAACAATTATGAAGCCTACATAATATTCTGAAACGTTTGTTGGACTCTACAAATCACATCACTAGGTTTGAAAATCGTTCACTGTATTTTCGTTTACAGAAATTAAATGAATAGATATTTATGTCCAAACCTGTCATACAAACTTTGGACGACCAGTCATAAGTAGTGGTTAAATAACCACTTGGAAAATATTGTTCACTTTATATCACAGATCTGATATACTCTTTCATTGTGCTCTGAGCCAGTTAAGGGCAGAGATGACTGAAATATATGTGATCATACGACAAGACGAACTTGTAACGAAAACTCAATAAACCATGGCTTCTGGATAGCCTAGGCATACGTTACCTTGCTGATCGGTTTCAGTTTTCTTTATGACGT
Source organism: Coenobita brevimanus (assembly GCF_032717465.1). NCBI lineage: Eukaryota > Metazoa > Arthropoda > Malacostraca > Decapoda > Coenobitidae > Coenobita > Coenobita brevimanus. The sequence goes on from NC_137029.1 coordinate 10,400,057, forward strand.
GTGTTGAGAGAATACTTTTAGATTTCTCGCCCACCACATTTCATTATTCTGTCTGAATGCTTTCTTAATTCGTCCAGTAATGTCCAGATGCTCATATATCAAGCACACTGACTTTAATCAACGACTCAGTCTCGAGATAACGACTCTAGATAATTCGAAACTGTAGAATTGCTATATTACACTGGAGGTATTCTGCATCTCTTCCTTATGGTGGCAAAGAACTTTGGCACCGTATCAGAATGTCCCATAGGGTTAACGAAGAGATAATAATTTAACAAATATATATATATATATATATATATATATATATATATATATATATATATATATAAATGTATATATCTGTATATATATCTATATACCTATAAATCTATCTATCTATCTATCTATCTATATATATACCTATATCTATCTATCTATCTATCTATCTATCTATCTATATATATATATATATATATACCTATATATAATATATATATATATATATATATATATATATATATATATATATATATATATATATATATACCTATATATAATATCTATCTATCTATCTATCTATATATATATATATATATATATATATATATATATATATATATATATATATATATATATATATATTAATGTGTCCGACACTAGGCATAGGCTTCACAGCCTGCTTTCAAGGCCTAGTAGTCCTCCTACATACCATACACCTCTACAGTACATATCACAACTACTGAGCTAACATCCACCATCCATATTGAATACATGCTAGGGCTGTCCCATACAGGACTGGTTTATTGGTATTAGCGGGGGTATTTTTGCGATATGTCGGCGGGTCTTCTGGTAGATCAGTAAAGTCTGCTTTTTTTTTTTTTATAATTAAATTCAAATCCGTAAACTGTTCCCTGCCTCAGCGAGGATTTGAACCTGGGTCCGGTAGGACTGTAGGCCACCCCTCTAACGACTGAGCTACTGTGTTCTAGCTATTTGTTAAATTATTATCTCTTCATTAACCCTATGGGACATTCTGATACTTACGGTGCCAAAGTTCTATGCCACCATACGGAAGAGATGCAGAATACCTCCAGTGTAATACAGCAATTCTACAGTTTCGAATTATCTAGAGTCGTTGCCTATTAGAAGCCGAGTTATAAGGGCCCGGACACACTTGCCCTCGAACATGTAATCGTCAAGAGGAAACGAGGCTTAGGGGTTCGTGCAACGTTCAGACTCGAATACTGAAGCAGCTCTAACCCTGTGTTTCGTTTAGTCTTGTCGATCACATGCTCAAGGGCAAGTGTGTCCGGGCCCTTATGGGACCTTGAAGTCAAGGTCATTGATCGTGTGTATGGTACCTTAGGTCACTGATCGTGTGTATGGTACCTTAGGTCACTGATCGTGTGTATGGTACCTTAGGTCACCATCTAGAAGTCCACCAAATTTGGTGTCTGCAGCTTTAATCCTTCATGGAAAATTTGGTAATATTAGGAATATGCGGAAAAATCACAATTTCTTACCCCAGGCGAGCTCAGAGAATACTCATCCGATTAGAATCATACTCATTCCCACACTAAATCCCCCATTAGGCTATAATATGGTAAAATTTCAGTTTTCTAGCTTAAGTAGTTCTTGAGATAGTGTAGCTGGTTCACTTTTCTGTGTTCCGGAAAATATCTGGAAGTCCAGTTGACGAATTGCCATCATATTTGGCCAAAAGAAGCGGACATCTGTCCGACTAAGTTGACTAAGTTTGAAAGCTGTAGACAAAACTGCCTTTGAAATATGGCAATATAAAATCAGTATGAATAATAATGATTTTGACAAGATTAATAAAACTTCCCATACGGATGTTCGCAAGTTTTAAGTAGGTCACCACAAAAGCATAATATCTTCATGTCGCCTCAAACAAACTGAAGTCCAAGCCCACCGTCCGTCCCCATAACTCCTCCTCCTCGCCGTTTCCAACTTCCCACCTCCGCCACCCTCTCTCTTCCTTCATCCCCACCCCTTTTCGTGGGGGTTATATTTAAGTAATTTTTTCCCTCACCATATGGTAGAAATAGTTATGAATGTGAAAGTAACTAGACTTTTGGGGGTATAACCAAGCTCTCATAATACTGACCACAAAGTAACAGTTTCACATCCTCCTGTCTCCAGCTTGCAGTGTTACCATTAACAAATGCTGCTTTGTTACGTCCTCCCAGAGCTCATGTCCTTGTTCGGAGTAAAACAACCTTCGTATGCCACAGTACTGTGCTCTGCCATATGGCCCCACCGACACGCCGATGTTGAAGTCATAAACAAAGCTACGCTTGCTGTTGTTATTAAAGTCAAACACTCATCTGTACGTAAACCCAGTGGGCCATAAGAAACTGGCTGATTCAACCAGTTACTTTCAGAGATCATTCGCTGAGGTTATGTTGAAAGATTGTCTGTATTGTGATAACGAGGCGCATATGGTGTGTTGTCAGGTAGGAGGCTGCATTATAGTATGGGCAATGGAGATGGTTTGTGAGTTTTACTTTCTGATGGTACTGTTGCAGGGAACACGCATCGCAGTCTGGCTAGGTGTACTTATGTCTCTCTGGGTAGGACAGATTTTGAGAGGTGTGTCTGGTGGTGGTTCAAGAGGAAGATATTTAGTTCGGGGTTTGGTATCCCTGTGGTGATGGGTGTGTTTCTTAAGTGAACTGTCCAGTGAAGGAGAGATTCCATTATGACTCACTGAGTTTTTTTTTTTTTTTTTTTTTTCCCCGAGACCAGCAAAATCTGAGTGTGAATTATGTTTGACTGGACGCTCTCGTGATCGTGTGTGTTTATGCGCGTGTGTGTGTGTGTGTGTGTTTGTTTACTTACTTCTTTGTGTGTGTGTGTGTGTGTGTGTGTGTGTGTGTGTGTGTGTGTGTGTGTGTGTGTGTGTGTGTGTGTTTTAGCAAATTAACTGAAATATATTTGTTTGCTTTAACTATATTAAAAGGAAGGCTGAGGGTTAGCCGGGAAACTTCAAGGCTTAGCCAAGGATGACCAACTGCTTTTGAAAACAAAAAAAAAAGTTTTAAGGTCAAAGATACATTGCAAGGTCAAATTCTTACCTACCAGAGGTTACTTAAGCAGTTTTTATCCAATTTAGACCAATCTTGGTGGATTGCTTGAGGCTGAGTTAAGAACAAAGGGATTCAACTTTGAAAACAATCAAAGGTCAAGGTCACAAGCCAAGATCAAAGTTCAATCCTTGAGTCTGTGCAAACAAAATAAGTAAAACACTTTCAGTCTAATTTTTAGCAAATTTGGGGTAAGGGTTGAGGATTTGCCAAAAAGGTTGTGCTATTATTTTTAACAACAATAGCTCAAAGGCTAACGTCACATGGCATGGTCAACTCAGCATTCATCCCATTTAGATCCAGCTTTTTGGAAAAGTTCGGAGTAAGGCAATGATGAAACGATTTGTTTCTGAGAACATGAAGTCAAAGATCAAGAGCAAAAGGAAAGGTATAAGGTAAAGGTAATTGCGCAAGATTGACTTGAAAAATTTTTATTCTTGTTGGATCAAACTTGGAAGGGTTAAGAGTCAGGCAAGCCGGATACAATCTGATTTTAAGAGCATTTTGTAGAAGGTCAAGGGCACAGTACAACGTAATATGATCAACCTATGCCAGTTGGTAGGTGCAGGTAATGCTCTCTTTCTCTCTGTACTGCTTGTTTTCTTTGTGGCGGGGATGATGCAATATACTCGTAACGCAACAGGGATGGGATAGATACTGAGGTGAGGCGATGGTCTGTGGCCCTCTCATATTCATATCCAAAGTTTATAGTTAGCAGTCTTAAGGTTATGTTATTGAGTCTTTTGGCTTTCTTTCTACTGCAGGTTTTCCTGAGGCAAATAAAATCATTGTGGAAAATCTGAGTAAAATAGAAAGTTCTTATGTCGAGTCAATGGAGCTAAGAGTGAAGAAAAATCTTCAGCATTCATTTCTTTGCGTCAAATGGTAGTATCTTCTTGGCTGTTCATCTGCTGCCTGAAGATATTGTATGTAGTGTACACCGTCGGACCGTCATAGTACCAACTTTACTTTTTTTTCTTCCCCCCCCCCCCCCCCGAGTTCATAACCACAGCATCGTTTCAGTTCTCTCTACAGCTATCAGTCCGCAGTTTCTTAAATGGAAGCTTTTTGGAGAGTTGAATTGTGAACTCTAACGGATATGTTAGGTTCTGCATATCCCCTTGATCGCTTAACCATTCGTTAGTCCTGTGGGGTATTCAAACGTGGTTAGTCCGGTGGGGTGTTACAACACCTCAATACAAAAAGACATGTAGTGTTACTAACATGTAAAATATATTCATACTGCCGCTTCAGCATATCTCTGCAATCACTAATGAAAAGCTTAAATGCCTTGTAGGTGGTGTTTATTAATTTATAATAATAAAATACAATAAATTATAATATCAGTAAAAAATAGCAAATGGACTCATATCTCATTCGCCAGGTAAACACGCACAGGAAAACACATTTTGTGATTTTTAAAATCAGTATAATGATAAACAATATTCAAAAATAAGATAAAAAAAATTTATTTCGCAATATAATCTAAATGTTTAGTTTGATGGGGTGACTGGACACCCCAGGGGAGGGGGCGGAAGTGCCCCCTCTCTTTCACTACAGCAGAGGCAGGACTAAACCAATCCACATGCTCCCTCCCCTCAATGAATCAGGAGAGTACCGGAACGGAGAGAAATATTCGAATTACCGGCTAGGAAATAAGAGCTTAAAAAAAAAAAAAAGGATGCCAAAACACTCGACCTGACTAACGAAGGGTTAATTGAAAAATGCATTGCCGACTAATTGGATAAAGGTACATGAGTCAAATAAACTTGAATGAACATCTAGTCGTTTCCTCGCAGTTAACACGCGCGGCAGTTTACTGTCGAGGAATTATTTTGTGGTTGCGAGAAAATTTTCTGATAGGATGCTACTCTGGTAGCTATTGTTATTTATATATATATATTTTTTTTACGAAAATCTGTAAATCCTTTTAACTCGGTTGATTTTTTTTTTTTTTTCAGGGCAAGTCTGGAGGCTCTTTCTACGTGCATATAATGGTGCAATAAAATTAGAGGCTCTATTTGACTAGCAATCAAGTTAAAGATAATCTTAATCCACAACCGTTCGTTCAAAGATTTCCTGCACATAAAATGCAGGCCGGGCAATACATTAGCCCGGTCAGTGGAGTATGGGCTGGTTAAAAAATAGTAAATGGGGAGGACAGGACCTGGGGATTGCCCAGCACACACGTCCTGTCTTCTAGCTGACTTTGTGGTGTGCATTTATGCAGCCACGACTGAACATTCAAGCAGCGAAAGTGACCCAGTAGCGTCAGGTAAACTAAAACATAATAGGCTATAGTGTGTTTTATGAAAATATAAATCGATTGTTGATGGCTGAAGTATTATGAGATCCAGCGTAACTATGCTTGACTGATGATATAAAAGAATTCATATACATCGTTTCTCATTAACAAGCAGTGACATTCTGTTGTATATGACAGAGAATCGAAGTTTGAATATAACAAAGTAGCTGTATTGCATGAACCTTGTATTCTAACCAGGTTAAAGTTGAACGATGTTATGCAGCTCTGAGAAGCCTAAGATTTTGCTAAGGTCAAAAACTACGAGTATCTGAATTTAATGGATCTCAAAGAAAGGAGAAACTTGTCACAATCTAAGGTATTCTCGTCGGTTAAGAAGCATCCGTTGCACCTCTTCCTTAGCTCTATGTATTTGGATATGGCTGCATCATTTTATACGCCATTTTGTCAGAGCATGGCGATATTAGGAAGATTTGTGAAATACAGAAAAGGACAGCAGGATGTAACAGGGGAAACAAATCGCTGAAGAAAAGATGTTAGGGAGAACTCTTAAACGACGGGACTACGGGTCTAAGGGTCAACATGGCTGTGTTCCCTAGAGATGATTCCACTGTTTGGTTTATAAAATGCTGCCAGTGGCCTAGGTAGGTATTTAACTTTAGCCCCACCAGTACGCTGACATCATATCCTTTATTCCTATACGGTCCAGACTATTTTGTTCAACTCACGGAAGATACCTACTACCGAAGAGGCTGATGAGGGCTTGATGCAGTCCATCTGGTGCGAAAACACTCTCTTACTGGTAAATATAATTATCTAGCAATAACAAAAATGCAATAATAAGGCATGATCTGAGTGATCTGGGTATACGGTCTTGACTTCCATCGCCTAGGCTGTTGCATCTGCGTTCAGAAAAGGGTATTATGGCTTGGGACTGGCTGTTTTACTGCTTTTTAACATAATTATGCCTTCATTACGCTGAAGGTTATAATTATATGTTTAATGCTGCCTTCGTTAATAGTTTTATTAAAATCTTACGAAATATTTGACATATGAAGCTGTGTGTCATATAGGAAAATTGCTGGGGCACAGGGAACGGACTGTTGAACCTATGCACTGAGTAGGGCACATAAATATTTCTCCCATTTTTGCTGTCATTTTTTACACGCATTACTCCTAATTCCTTTTCAGGTGGCTTTACATTAAGTGACTGCCAAATGGTTTCCTGAAAGCCAGGGAAACATTTACACTGCTGAGCAGTAACGATATAACCAACCCATACGTGTTCCCTACGTGTCAGCAAGCAGCTGGCGGAGGGTTAGTGCCTTTCTCCTTAAAACAAGAGATAAACGACGGCCCTTCACTGTATTATGGCGTCTGGCCATAGATAGATTTAGCAATCTATCCAAAGTGAAGATTCCATGCATTTCAAGCTCTATACAAATGAACATTTTTAGAATTAGAACGTATTCACATCCAAATCACAGTCTCTTTGCCATGTCTGTTTCAGAGTGAGTTTATTGAATGTGATCATTTCACTTTTGGAAATGTCTGAAAATACCCCGAGTAACATATTAGTGGGCCTAGTTTTATAGCAGTAATCTGGTATCTTGTCTGATTACGTTCTGGGAAAAATACTACCAGTTCTAAAGTGTGACCTGCCATGAGAAACTAAAAAGTTCTCTGAGAACGCATACGAGTATCTGTGTCAACACCAATAAAAATTACAAGCACTTCCTGCCCTTCTGGTCGTGGTGCGCTTGCTCCTGCGAAGGGCTTTCGGGCTTCGCCCTCTTACCCTCGCTTGGAATAAATGCTTAACGAGACTTACGGGTCAAATGCTGCTGCTAAGCTGTTTCTATTACATCTAAATATGGATTGTAAGAAAAGACAGCGCTGGCAGATGCTATGTACTATACATGTGATTTACTCAGAGTGCCTCAGGGAATTTGATATGTGAATGATCTCAACATAAACTCGCCAATCAAAATACTAATCTTCGGGGCACCGAAATCGAAAATAGCATGAAAACTGTATACACTTTAGTTCAGTCGCTAAAGGCTAGGTTGTAGCAGGCATGTTTAGAAAGGATCGACTACTCAATGTAATCCAATGGGGACACAAAAACAGCCTGAAACTGGCCTCCAAGTTCAACCCTGCAGATGAGATTTTGTATGGCACCTACTGGGAACCCAGTGACTGTGAACACAGAGTTTCATCGGATTTGAACGATCAGCTTTAGAGTTTTTTGACACACACACACACACACACACACACACACACACACACACACACACACACACACACACACTTTACTCAAATAGTACGTTAGATGATTACCTATTATTATTCCTCTTTCCTGCCACATGAATGTTTTTGTGGTTTCACATAGTCTCTGCTGTCTGCCCTGTTAAAGAAATCGAGAAAGCGCATGCCTCCCGCGACGTCAGTGAAATATATTATTCATTTCTCCATCAGGAAGTAGACCCACATTAAAATCCAATCAACTCGTCTTTTACTCACTGTCCACCTATCCACCAGATTTCGCTGAAATCCGATGACAACTTTTTGAGATATATTGTCCTCAAAGTGATTTAAAGACGGACAGCGGTTAATGCATAACTTCCACCTTCGGCACATGTAACATGAAGGGTACCTAGAGGGAGCAACACCCGGACCCTGCTGTGCTTGGGTCCAAGGCTGAACCTTTGAACCAGTCAACAGCCATGAGACAGCCTACGATCAATTGTTCTCAGACTCCCAATGCATCCTTCTTAATTCTTCTACCAAGCTTGGTCCAAAATGGAATCTCGAGTATTTATCTCACTCTGGACCTTAAACTACTGTTTTTATGAAAGTATCACCTCTTCCTTCGCTGATCTTAAGTCCTTCCACCATGTTTATTTCAAACTGACTGAGTTGAAGTGACGAACGTTTAATCATGTTCCATGATCTTTGACCGATTGTTCTCAAAATATAAGTATTTCATCCCTTCTCCTATATTCTCATCAAAACTGCATGAGTTGACCTTACCCTTGATCAGTGACGTACAACCTTTCTCGGTCCAGATTCATCAGTTGTTTATCTGATGGTCCTCAGTCATTTTCCCAAGTTTGGTGCAGGTCCATTCGATAGTATTTCCATAATCATAAAGACAGACAGACAGGCAAGCCAAATAACCAAACACATAAACCCTTTGCGATAAGGTAGCGAGCATGAAAGTATAAAATTTTTATTGTCCCCCACCCCCCGTTGGGCCTATAAACTGCCTGCAGCAGCGCCTCAAGGACCGCTACACAGACACACGGACACTGGGTTATTGGCTTTGAAATATATGCCAAACATGGAGAACGCTACCCTTTAGCAAATTTTAAACGTTTTATGAGATATTTGTCTTCTCCTCAGCACTACCTCAGGACAAAATGCTCTCGTACACTGCGAGTTTCTTCTTTTATCCACAATAGAGATGTATTATATTCAGTCTCCAAGCAGACATGTTTTTCTAACTACACATTCCATGATTAATATGAAGTATTTAGTCTGTGTTTAGTTTAGTCTTGTTAATTTTTTTTTAACTGATAGAACAATAAAGCGTCACCATTTACCTGGTTACCGGGAGGGTATAGGGACTCCTGAACACAAAGGGCACGGTAACGCCCAGTGGCAGTATTCAGAAGACGTACTAATGGCAAAGGCGCCGACCCTTTACTGGTTACCGCCTCGGACGCTGCCAGTAATGCCGTATTGTCCACCCACGCCGTGCCCTGAAGTGCTGATGAAAAGGATCAGTATGCTGTCTGGCCTGTGGAAAATGTTTATTCATCACGAGGCCGTTTTGTGTGTCAGTTAACTAGGGGTCAGGTGAGGTACTGTTCTAGAGTCATGCGCCAGACGTTGTTCAAGGCATGTTACGTAAACTATAAGTACTTCTCCTAGGGTGTACTACATTGATCTTCGTAAGTTAGGTCATACATTATCAGATATATACCGTAAGGCAATACAAATGTTTGTCAGCTTCCGTTAACTTAAAATACGAAATACACAAAGATGACAATATTGCATGCAGAAGAAAATCGCCTGCTTTGCTGAAACAGCATGAATAATTTATGGCTGTCATATTTAAACCGAAGGATACTGCTAGCAAGGAGAAGAGTAGATGAGGAACAATATATGAAATATTAGTACCATTTGTACGGTTACACGTATGGAGTCGAACACAGTCCATAAAACTCAAAGGTATGAATCCTTATAAAGGAACTGAAAGTCCATAGACAAAAACACGTGATCTGTTGAGAATAAGGCAAACAGTCAAATAAGATATCAGACACTACACAGAAGTACTAAACAGATGTGTGACCATATGGGGCTTTGCTAAAGTAAAGTACCTTATGGGGCTTTGCTAAAGGAAGTACCATATGAGGCTTCGGTAGAGTGAAGCATTTCACGTGTGAAAATCCTTGGTGATACTGACTGCGCTGCCTCTCAGTGAGATCTCACGCACCCACGAATGGACTGAGAAGAGGTCCATTCAGATGAGAAACTAAGGAATGAAATCTGCAGTTTTGGTGGGTTAGAATAGTACAGACTACTTACCAATAGGTCAAGACGGAAAATGTTTTGACTTTATTTTTTTCAATTAACTATTATTCGTCCTTCGGATGATAATAATGATGTTTTCTTCAGACCAAAGTTGTCAAACAGAACTCCACCACAAAATGTTGGGAGATATGGAGAGAGAGATTCCTTAGATACCCATTACAAAGTGCCTTGGACAGTATCTTGCGAGAAGAATACCACGAATGCGAGGAAAAACACATAGCGATCTTTATCTGGGACCACCGAGGAGCGAACAATAGCTAGGTACTTAAGTTTTCTCGCCTAAATAATGAAGTGTCCCCGATAAAAGAGTCGCAATATCAGATCCAAGAATGCACTAAAAATAGGAGGTAGATGAAGCTGACCCTAACCAGATTTAAGGCGTAATAACAATAGGCTATAGCGCAAGGCAACAAGATTTTACATAAGAAAGACGTAATATTTTAAGAAACTTTATCTTCCAGCATGAGTGAGACAAAGGCATGCAACAAAGTATGGTACGTAAGAAAACACGCATTCATAGGGTGATACTTGTAATGACCCGTCTTCCCACTACACACAACCCTCCCATACATCCTCACTTTAATTGTTCAAAATACTGGGAAAAAAAAAAAGGCAGCAAGAATTAAGAATAAAAACTGCTTGCAGAGAGAGAGAGAGAGAGAGAGAGAGAGAGAGACTGGATGGTGCAATGTGACTTAGTGTGCGTACATTACATCATTTGCATAAGATATAAGTACCATTAATATCTGCTTGGCGAGATGAAGAACACTGGGTGGAGAAAGCAAAAAAATGAAGCAGATATATACAAGATTCATAAGTATAGTCATGTGATACTGATCAAGTTGATAGCCAACATTTAATATCGGCAGGTGGAGAATTGTTTTATTTGCTTTGTAAGTCAGAGATTTATGATATATAGCTGAGAGTTGCGTTCTATGGCGCAGATACCTTTAACACCAATACAAATGCCAGCACCTGTATAATGTGCTGTGATATGAGGATATCCTACGCTCGAAGAGGTCCTTTGATATTGTACTCTAGCTATTGAGACTTTTCTAACTGAGCTTGTTAGACATAGATTTCAGTGATCTATTCCTTACCAGAGGTTCATCCAAAGTTTTATGAAATCGTCTGATTAACATGAAACAAACGTCATCATACTCCAGACGAGGGATCTCCTCTCAGTTTAATGAAATAGTTTGCGTAGGCAGAAACAAAAAATACGAAGTACTCCTTGAACTGAAGGAGTTAAACCAGCCTGTATTTTAATTTCCATAGTTTTCACCCTGAATCTGAGGAAATAAATATATATTTTTTTATACTTTGTACCTCTTTGCAGTTATACTTAGTTTTAGGAGCCTTTGCTCAATGCAGGTGTTTGACGGAGATTTCTCCTACCCCCTTCACTACGAGAGGATTTCCCGGAGTAAAATACAAAATAATAGCCAGGAGATCGCAAGAATAAAGTATAAATGACGTCCTCAGGCTGAATGAGTTTAAGGGACCTGGGCAACCACGAACCTCACGTAGTAACTTGTTTCACGAGAGCAGAGGCAGCATCTTACACTGGAGGGGCAAAATAGGCCAGTGTGAGAGGAGAATGCAGCGTGTGGAGAGCCTGAATAGAAGACATGTAGCTCACGGCGGGGGCAACAAGGGGAACTAAATGAGATCTTAACAGACTTTTGACTTACTTTCAGCTGAATAAAATAGTCTGACTTTGGCTGTTAGGAGAAGATAAGTGTTGTCCCAGCTATAAGAGAGGTAGTGGTGATAGTATTAACATTCTCAGGATGCGGCAACTATTACTTAATCTTAGTCAAGAAAAAACATCATCTTGCGTTGGCTCTAATATAACAGAGTTGTTCCGACGATGACAGGGTTAATTTTACTTGTATATATCGTCTTATTCTAAACTAAAAGAAAAAAAAATTGCCCTGTGTTACCTGGAGCAGAGCCTTTTAATTGTTCCGACCATGGCAGTGTTAAAAGGAGGACGGCAAAGAGCGAAGAACTCCACGCAATAACTTTAGTCTCAACAGTAGAGGCTGCATAATGAAATGAAGGGGGAAAAATAGGTCAGTGTGTGAGGTGAATGGGGCGTGCGGAGAACCTGAGTAGAAGACATGATGCTCACGGCGGGGGGAGCAAGGCGAGCTGAATGAGAACCTAATGTATGCAAACCATGTGGAGCCTCAGGAGGGTATGCGAAAAGGAGGCATGAAAACAGTCCAAGGGAAGTGAAGCATAAAGGAAAGACGCAAAGTAAATATTGACACAGAGCTTCAGTCGTGGTGAAAAGAAAGAGAATTTCTGAGTTATCTATGATGAAGATGTCATTTATCCATCAGATTTTATAAGCAAAGTTTCGATTATCATTGTCGTGCCAGTTCATTCAGATTTCTCAAGTCGTGGACGAGACACAAAACTCATCTGCTTTTTATATGTTAACCTTTTGCGACGATGAACTTATATGTTTTATCCCTGTTAGTGCCAGACTTTGATTCAGCTTTGGCTGGCCTCTTTCCTTCTAAAGGTTAATTACAACTATACAGCGGCTCTTTCTTTTTTGTTTATTTCTGTCTTGAAAAAAAAAATCTTCACTGCTTAGAAGAGGTTTTCTTACCTGAATAAAACTGTGAGATAGACAGATATATATATATATATATATATATATATATATATATATATATAGAGAGAGAGAGAGAGAGAGAGAGAGAGAGAGAGAGAGAGAGAGAGAGAGAGAGACACACACACACACACACACACACACGCAGTGGTAACGTTCTCGCTTGCCAACTGGTGGACGGGAGTTCGCGCCTCGCTCAGGTTGCGAAAAGTTTCACTGACGAAGTGGGTGGTTACTGTCCCCCTTGAGCAAGGGGACGGGTATGTGCGTGTGTGAAGGTCACAGCCTTGCCCTTAGATCGGACTATATGAGCTCTCAGCTCCCTTCCGGGAGGGTAAAAGCTGACGATCACAACCATCAAGTGATCCTGACCGACCCGGTGAATTACACACACACACACACACACACACACACACACACACACACACACAGACTCGGGGTCGTAGAGGAGAGAAAAGAAAGTGAAACTGGGGGTGGAAAGTTAGGGGGTGTTGAGGTGCAATGATGAGGGAAAGGGAGATTTTGGGTCATGTAAAAGGGAAAGGAGAGGGTGGATGGACGGGTTGGCTGAGAAGAGAGAGAGAGTGAGAAAAAGGAGAGATTTGGTGCGGGAGAAACAGGGATGGATAGTGAGGCAAATTGGGGAGTAGTGGTGAGGGAGAGATCGGAATGGATGATGGGGGAGAAATGAAAAGGGGTGGAGCGAGATAAACGAGGAGGGGTGGTGAGGGGTGAAGGAGGAACAGGAGAAATGGTGGGGGAGAACTAGGTAGGAGTGGTGGGGGAGAACAGGGTAGGAATTGGGGGGGGGACTGGGTAGGAGTTGCGGGGGAGAACTGGGTAGAAGTGGTGACTGGGTAGGGATGGTGGGGGAGAAAAGCGGAGGCAATGATGGTGGTGGGAATGGGAAACAGGGAGGGAGGGGTGATGAAGGAGAAGCGGGGTGGGATGGTGGCTGAGACAAGATGAGGGTAGACAGTGCCGTCACCACCACCACCACCACCATCACCATCAAAGGTCAGCCACGACGAAGGCTCATCTTCTGTTGTTTTTGGTTTTGTGCTACCCCAGTCTGTCTGAGTGAGAAGACCCAGCAACCGCATGCAAGCAACCGCCTCTGCAGGACTCTCCCGTGCAATGAACCGATCTTCCCACAAGGCTGACAGCGGCTAGCCACAACGAGGTGCGGGGATTGGTGTAGAAGTATGGTTCCTGGATGGACGCCGCATTTGCTTCTCTCCACGCAATTAACAAGGGCAATATAGACTCCACATCACTCTGTTATAGCTTCATCTGTAATAATGTTTCAGGGCGAAACAACAATAAAACCCTTTCAGTAAGATGCCATTATTCTCGTGTATTCTTGCTGTCTCCTGACTATTTATTGCAAGTTCTTAATGATGTCTAGTGGTAAAGAGGTTAATAAGAACTATTATATAATCCCTTGCTTCAAAAGTCATCTAAACTAAATAAGCTGGTCAAGTATAGTAGTTCTATGAATATATATTATTACTATATTTTCTGCTTGAAAGGGTTCGATATTACTGCATACGAATATTCCACTAACTATTTTCACCTTTTTTCTGAGCGTTGTCCGGTAGCGGCTGAGAATAAGTTAATGAATGAAAAAGTAAATAATGAAAATCTCCTTTTTATTGTAGCTCATTAACAAAATCTACCTCGTAACCCTGGCCAAGGATGTAAATGGCCTGTCCCTCCAACCACCTACTCCTTTCCAGTCAGCAACCGCCACTCAGCCGAGAACGTGCGTGGAATTTTAATTATTGGTCGCGGTTGCCATGTCTAGGGGGAATCTTTTTCTACACGTCGCACAGTAAACAATTATTTCTCGGTGGGACAGAGATCAGTGTCTGCCAACTCTCTAATTACTGCTTGAGTCGTGGCTGCAATGGCGGAGTGACCTTCTGCGACATCTTGTCTGGCTCACTTAGTTGTGTTTGTCTCAGACGTCGGTTGAGGTCTTGGTCTTCAAGTTAATATACGAAAACCAGCTTTCTGATTTATTCCCAACGGTACAGCTGAACAATGAAATTTGATTCTGTAACTTATCCAAGTCAAGATACCATATACAGATAAGACTTATTAAATGTCATTTTTCTGTGTCAATACAGGTTCATTCATGTTGTGCGCACGATAGTTATATAATTTGCGATGGTTGTCTGTTTGTTAATCCGTCTTGCGCATCCATAGTTTTCAGGCTTCAGTTCATAATGTTTGTATAGATAGACTATTTATATGACCGAAGGAATGATAACGAGTACCATATGAGCAGTGCAGGGTCTGGGGTAGGGGTGTAGCCCCCGACCCAGACCGTTTTCATGATAAAATAGTTAATTTTTCATGGTCATAAACAAAGACAAAAGTAGCTATACGGTGCAACAGAAACTACGCTTGGGGATTCGGGGAAAGGGGCTCAGCCCTGACCTGCAGTCCCAGCAGGACAAGAGAGTATATATGCAGTTTTCAGGTAAAGAGATAGAACGTCGCGATACTTACATGTACAGTTAGATTGCAGGAGCCACAGGAACTGTGCCTGGGGGTTCGGGAAGGGGATATAACTCTCATTCTCAATCCCCTACGACAATATCAACAGGTTACAAGATTGAGGAATAAAATTTTGTGTGGGGTATGTGTAAGCGTACATCATCTATACATTTATTGCAGTGCATCCTTCGGGTAACTACAATGAATGACAAGCTTCAGGGTTCTTTGTACCACAGAAGATCATGTATTACTAATCGTCATGTGTGTGACTGTATGCATTTAGTGTTAAAAAAAAAAAGTGGAGAAGGTGGATTATTATAGATAGATCGTAGTTTGCACATTGTCCACCCAAGAAGTCACGTAAAAATAGACTTAACTATTTTTTTGCTAAAAAGAAAGATATAAATGATATCCCATGTCTTTGCGATTTGGCATTATACTTTCAACCCTTTCCTACGATACGTCCTCTCTTGGTTGAATGATATCACCTGGATGTAGCAAGAATTGGTAAAAAAATATCAGTATAATGAAGATTGCTCCTAAGCACTCCATTATGATAGGTTAACTGAAGCAAATAGTTTGGCACTCGCAAAAACAAAGTCATAAGAAAAAGGTGTCATCATACTGAAATATACGTACTGTCTCAAATAACCTGTTTATCTCTTTGTGAACAAATTTGTATGTTGAAATCTTAATATCCTACATACGAGTAATACTTAAGTTTACTCGCATATTACACTGGGTATAAAACAACATCTAGAGATACTTATCGAATCGATATAACCCCTTTAGCCCAAGGAAGTTATTATTCATGCAGTCTTTAGACGATTCTATTCACTTTAGGATATATATATATATATATATATATATATTTTTCGAGCGGGAGGAGTTAATTATAGCCTTCTATAGTCCCTTACCTTCCAGAAATATTCCCAAGCTGATAATAAAAATCTTCTGTAGATTGAATTAAATAGGAAATACCTCCTCTGAATAAGGACGCTACCTACTTGAGGGAGGAGGAGAGACCAAGGATGAGATGGAGGGATGGAGTGGAGAGGTACTGTATATGAGAGGGGGAGGTGTGAGAGGGGAGCAGGGCAGTGAAATGGAGGGGGACAGGGCAACATGGAGGCGATTTGTTTGTGGCCACCCCTTACGGGATTGAGGCGTCTGGCAATAGATAGATAAATAGACCTACTTGATCACTAAGCAAAAGCTGGAGAACCACATCAGTACAGAAAGCGTGTATATTCACTATAAACTGTCTAGACGGGTCGGATTCATGTCTGCAACACTGGAAGTTGCCCTGAGAATGAGAGTGGTTCCAGGCAACCTCGTACTGGGTATCCTATCTCTCACCACCCACCCACCCCCACACCCACACTCACACCCACCCACCTACCCACACCCACACACACACACACACACACACTCTCTCTCTCTCCCACATCCCTGCATTCCTTCCCTCCAGCCTTACCTACTTCATATCCACCCGCTCTCTTCGTCCTCCCTCCTCCACTCTACTCTCTCCTTTCCTCAGACCACTTTCACTCCCTTCCCGCTGTCCGTCCCTTCACATTCTCTCTTTGCCTCTCTCCCTTACCCCATTCTCTCTCCGTCCCTCTTTTCCTCTACACTTTCCCCTTCCCTCCTACCGCCCACTCTCTCTACCCTCACAGACTCCCTCCCTCCCTTCCTTCCCTCCCCTCCCTCTCTCCACTTTAATCTCCATCCCTCACTCCCTCACTCACTCAATCCTTGACTAAACTGATTAAGTAGTTTTCTTACATATAACATTACCCACACAAAACAGCCACCAAATGACCAACAGGCCTGTTTGCTTTCCAATGTTCTTCTTTACTCCCATCTCTTCTCTGCCTCCCCCAACTCTCTAACCTCCCTCCCTTACTCACTCACTCTCCTCTCTTCTCCCGCAAAACATCTCTCCTCCTATACCCCACTCCCTCCCACCCTTCATCCTTCCTTCCACTGTCTCCACCTGTGTGTGTGTGTGTGTGTGTGTGTGTGTGTGTGTGTGTGTGTGTGTGTGTGTGTGTGTGTGTGTGTGTGTGTGTGTGTGTGTGTGTGTGTGTGTGTGTGTGTGTGTGTGTGTGTGTGTGTGTGTGTGTGTGTGTGTGTGTGTGTGTGTGTGTGTGTGTGTGTGTGTGTGTGTGTGTGTGAGAGAGAGAGAGAGAGAGAGAGTGTGTGTGTTTATATAAACTTTATTTTTTCTATGCATAGTACGTAATACTTTTATTTCAAGGGAATCTCTAAGCTAAAGCAAAGCGTCTCCTCTTAGAGAGAGAGAAAAAAAAAACATACTGAAGGGGTTGATGGAAAGTCCTGAATTCTATGAGACCCTGTAGTGTCCTCTAGTTTAAATAGAAATTGTACTGTGCTAGCCGGAGTATGAAAAATTTGTGTTACATTGCATTACAAGTGTTAAAGTATACAAAATATCACTCAGTTTTCTCTTATGTTAACTTCTTCACTCCAATGATGTACTTATTATACTTTTTTTTTTTTTTAATTTGGGATAGACTTATTTGCAATTTAGAGGTTGATAATAGTCCTCATTAATTAATTTCTTCGCAATAGATGGCAAGATAACAAGACAGCAAGAAGTGTCAAGAATAAATCGTAAAGAAACGTCCCTGGACCGAAGGGTTAAAGTGGTAGCATCACGACAACACTGGATTTACTCCTGCACTCTAAAGCTCAGACTGAAGCATTTTTTTTTTTTTTTCGATCTGAGGTCCAGATTCACAAACACATCAACGGTCAGTTCCTAATCGTAACATTCATATAAATTTATAGAAAGAACAAGGAAAGGAAAATGTAGAGCTATCCCAGGTCTCTTGTTTTCTGAATATTCTTCTCTAAATGTGAAAGTGATATTGTCGTGTAAACTAGGATTTGTTTTTGCAGGAAAGTCAAGGAGAGGAACGTGGAGGATTTTCCCAACCTCTTCTTGCTACGACTTTCTTGGTTACGACAGGCACTTGATTGTTTATGAATTTGGTTCCAAATGACGCAATTATGGGACAATTCATGACAACTTGTTTTAGCTCACCGGAAAGAGACAACGTGTGCAAACGACCTAGTGCGGTTGATCACAGTGATGAAGATGGAAGGTAACAAGCTGACGTGAGAGCCAAGTGAGTGGGATGCTACTAAACAGCTCGCAGCGTAAATACAACGGCTTAAGTGGATTAGGGTGTATTTACAACCCGCTTTCCGGTTGTGCCTTTTGCGATGTTGAGGGAGGGCGCAGGAGGGCTCCTTGGCTCCAGGTTACTTTGTCCACTTTAACTTGATTGAACTGCCATCTCTCCATGTTGAATGTTCAGTTGTTAACAAAAGATTAATAATAGAATATGGTGCTAGTCACGATGTACTGCTTTGGAAAAGATGAAGAGCCCCAGTATTATCTTACTGCGCCATTGAACCATGAAGTATAAGCTTCAAATTTTCGAAACTTTCCATCAAGTTAATGTGGACGAACTCCTGTCTTGACAGCCTGGACTGCATATGATACACGTATATAGACAGGGTAGAGTAGCTTACAAATAGCATAAAGCAAGTATCGTAGAACCGGGGAAACTGCTTGGAAGTCACAGGATTGTTACTCTAGGAGATAACAGGTCAGCTAGGTTACCACAGGACAGATATCTGAAGACAAAACAGTAAAGACAGGCTGCAATAGGACAGGAAAGCTATTACCGTGAAGACAGATGGCCCCAAACAGAGGAAAGTTGCCAGGGCGACGTAAGACAAAGAACGCATGAAACAACAGGTCAGTTTGGACATTGCAAGACATGTACTGTTGGACAGGACAGTGTGCCGCGAATGATGCAGACATTCGCCTCTGGGTAGGACGAGGGACTTTGGTTTCCACAAGGCATGTACTGTTGGAAAGGACCGGGAAATCACGACGCCGTAGGAACAAAACAGACGGCAAACACCAGCAACAATATTTCAGTTAGTATATACTCCAAGTCAAAAGATACTGAAGATTATGTGCAATATTTCTCAAGGATCAACTTATTCTGAGACAGGGCACGAGTATAAATTAGTAGCTCCATTGAAACGCGTACGCGTAACAGGACATGTAAGCTGTATGAATGTGAGTCTCTAGGACTTTTTCAAGCTCGAAGGTCTCATACCTCACTAAGAAGTTTGTGGCTGAAGGCATGATCACTATTCGTGCAAAAAAATAAATGAAGATAGATGCTCCGGTGACAGCATGGGCCACACCACACCGACGCGAGCACAAACACATACCCGGACGAGGCGCTTCACTGTCCCGCTGATGAATAAGGAAAAGGGTCGCGGCCATAGATCAAAGTCGGCGCGCAGAATATGAACATGTCAGAAAGAGGGGACGGAGCCAGGAGGAGACGGCACATTAATCTTGCCCATACAGGTTTCCTAGACTGAGAGCCTGTGTTTGTTTACAGATGAAGGGCTAATAATTTCCATTTATTTCGGTGCAGTCTTAATGGGGAACTACCTCAAGTTTTGTTTTCATCATAATCCCCTGGAATAGTAGGCCATACAAAAAATTTCATGGATATACAGTATATTTGACTGGGTTTTTTGTTTTGTATGAAACCCTGAGAATATTGGTTCATGACAGAGAAAACGTTACACAATAATGTCCCCATACTTACAATTCAGTTTTTGTAAACAACGGGACTTGCATTAAAAATACATTTGTTCCTCCTTCTGAGAGCAAAGCGACAAAACTAGAGTAAAAAACAAGTAGTTGGCTAACCCCAGGAGGTGATCCCCTTGTCTATTCAGCTGCCTATTTGCTGACCACTGAACTCTTTCACTGTTAGCAAGCTGATTCGGATCTAATTTTGCCTGTCTGGTTTACAGGCCCCCTGCGATCTCCAGCAGGGATTGCAGAGCTCCCAGCCTCAAGCCTTATGCTCTTACTGTTTCTCACAGTCATATGTTTTGTTTACTTTAACTTGGCTTAAGAATTACTATCTCTTTACCTTCAGTTCCGATCTGTCTAATAATAAAGTTAGGTTAAGTCACGCTGCAAATCTGACAAAAATTTCCAAAACAAAATGAAAAAGCAAAAGAAAAGAGAATGAAACAGAAGTCGTTAAGATAGATTTTACTTGTATCTGTCACATTTTTATTTGCAATATAATAACGTAAGTTCGGAAACGAATGTTCACCTACTGTACTTCTTATTTTCCTCGACTGTCGAATATTCCTGAGCAAAGCAATGTTTGCTATATTTCTCTGCCCAAGGATAATTATCAGTTTAACAATGCATCATGGAGGAAAGTGATGGGCATGCCCTAAGTGTGAAGAATAACTAGTGGAGTAGCAAACGAACTTTTGTCCCTGAATGTGCAAGGGAAAGCAAAACAGAGAGGATGAGGCCGAAAGCACAGGAAGGATAGCCTCGTCCAGTTAAGTATTGATAGTAAACCGTATTCCCGCTAGCTTAGGTGGTTTTTACTTGGCTCCCTGAAATTCGACGATCTTTGGTAATGGAGCAGGACTGAGTCTCCTTTGCTACAAGTAAGATTTATCCTCCAGTCGAACTATACCTGCCGATCAACTGCGCTGAAAGGTGTTAGGAATCATTGTAAGGTAAAACTTTAACTAATGATTGTTTATTTCTGCAAATATTAAGCCATGTAAACGAAGTCGATGATCATTATTTTTGTGCGAAATGAATGTGTGTGTGTGTGTGTGTGTGTGTGTGTGTGTGTGTGTGTGT
Organism: Coenobita brevimanus; assembly: GCF_032717465.1. Classification (NCBI taxonomy): domain Eukaryota; kingdom Metazoa; phylum Arthropoda; class Malacostraca; order Decapoda; family Coenobitidae; genus Coenobita; species Coenobita brevimanus. The sequence continues at coordinate 10,420,891 of NC_137029.1, forward strand.
GTGTGTGTGTGTGTGTGTGTGTGTGTGTGTGTGTGTGTGTGTGTCGAAAACTCAAATATCAGGAAGTACTGATTGTAGGAGGAAAAGTTATTAATAAAAGTTGTTCAGTGTCACAACTTGAGTTCATGTCACTCAACCAGCATTGGAAGTCATCCAGGACGAATGCATAATACTCAGGTTTTCATCTTACAGTATTATTACAGTCTACCTGGCTCACAGATGACGGATAGTCTTACCAATATAATATTCTCTTGTATTATTTTTATGTGGTCGGTTCTGATATAAAAAAGCGGACATAACTCACAAGAGAACTTTAGCCTTTTCTTCTTGAATACCTCATTATTTTATTCATCTTAGGAGAGACTCTTCAGACTATGGTAGAATGATTACTACCATCACTAAGTATTTTAATAAGAATTCTTTCCTTAGCTCAGTATGATTATTAAGCAGAGTAAGGTTAAAACAGATAAGTACGCCAGATTAATGAAAAGGCTATGGCTTACTGTATGCAAAAGCCATAGCAAAGGAAGATGTAGGGTGGATAGACTGCCGAACACACATGAATACGGTGTCAGGCCTCAGACCTTCCTGTGTCACGTAGAGGTTGACCAAATTTCATTAGGTCAGTGAGTTTAGGTTACAAACAAGGCAGAGATGGCGGCCAAGAGACCATTAACGTCGAAGAATACAACGGTGATAATGCCCGTGCGTGTTATGGAAGGCAGAGGCTGGAGGGAGGTGAGTTAACACTGATAAAACCTGAATTACCGTTACTCCCCGCACGAACAGTCAAGAATGGCTCTCCATTGCTGTATCAGATTCGAAAATTGTTGTGAGCGAGCGCAAAATATGTTATACGCATATACACAATAGGTATATATTTATATAATTATCTTAATAGCGCCAGGTGTCATCAAATGAAGACGGAAGCAGGCATTTTCATGAGGTAGTAAAAGGGAGAGCCCCAGGGAACGGACCTATGAGCTTCTTGAGTATGAGCCGATAGGAGGAGGGCGGTACGCTGACCAACTTTCCAGCGTAATTCGCTACACACAAACCCTAGGATCTAGTGAGTTAAAGATCACACACACACACACACACACACACACACACACACACACACACACACAGTAAGTAAGTAAGCAAGTATTTATTGACCACACACACACACACACACACACACACACACACACACACACACACACACACACACACACAGTAAGTAAGTAAGCAAGTATTTATTGACCACACACACACACACACACACACACACACACACACACACACACACAGTATGTAAGTAAGTATTTATTGACCACAATATCCACACACACACACACACACACACACACAGTAAGTAAGTAAGCAAGTATTTATTGACCACACACACACACACACACACACACACAGTATGTAAGTAAGTATTTATTGACCACAATATCCACACACACACACACACACACACACACACACACACACACACACACACACACACACAGTAGGTAAGTAAGTATTTATTGACCACAATATCCACACACACACACACACACACACACACACACACACACACACACACACACACACACACACACACACACACACACACACACACACATGGGAGGGGAAGTAACTGATACTTAAATTCATGCAGGTAAACATGCGACAGGTGATAAGTAGAATGACTGGCACCATAAGAGACTTCATTTATTTTGACTTTATATTATTGCAAGTGTTTTACAGTACTTGATAATTCATGAGCCAAGTGACGGGTAGTAAAACTAGCACAGTTTTATACAATCGTTTGAAGGAATTTATTTACTGAACCATACGCGCGAAATAGACATCCTACCTATACCTTCCTATCGTATCTGACAGTGTTGTAAAACGTCTATTTCTACATGAGGATGTGATGCCCTGCACCGTAAAGATGCCGGTGTTACTCTTTCCACTGTAATTTGCGGAAAGTTTTTTCAGTCTTTCGTGTTACTCAGTGCAAATCCTTTTTTCCTTTCTATGGAAGATGTGGGAGGATTTCACAATTTTGTAACTGTGAAGAGTGAGTAATGTAAGAATGGCTGAAGTCGAGACTGAAGGTACTAAAATCAGTTTATCTTTGAAGTATCTTTTGAGGTAACTTCCAGAGACAGATTAGGAATATAACGATGAAGAATGCGATATGAGGCCGGCTATGGTACTTTGAGGGGTTCTGATTATGCCGTGGGAAAGGAAGGAGAGAGAGAGAGAGAGAGAGAGAGAGAGAGAGAGAGAGAGAGAGAGAGAGAGAGAGTAGAACAAACAGACCTACGATTAGAAAGTGGTGGTGAGCTACGGAAGGGGATTTGATGGTGATTGTTGTATTGTGGAGGAAGGAGATATTATTCTTTTTGCCAGACTCAAACCTCTCCGGATGCGGAAAATGTCACTGGTAAAATCTTGTTTCATTTTACCAAGCAAAAACTTCCTTTGAGCATCTCTTTCGTGTTCCACATATCAGCGGTGTCTTTTGTTATGAGAGAGGGTTAAACAACTTGTGTTTCAAACATATTTAGAAAGTCAAGGTCCACTCTGCCATGTATTAGATGTAATCATGTGTTCAGCCTTCTGGTAAGTGTAACACCTGTGCGCTAGGATGACATAAGGCCTTCGAACGTTACCTTCATCAAAGATGTCTCAAGGAGGAGTTTCTGTGCTAATCGTTAATAGTCTTTTGTGTCGCACTCTAACATAATCTCTTGCATCCATCCATCTACCTTTTAATCTGTTAATAATTAGGCACTGGATGAAACGACTTAACGCAAATTACAGTATCTTATATAGAACCTAATACGGCACTGGCATGTAAGGCGTCCTCAGTTTTAAATATCACTCCCTCTCTCTCTCTCTCTCTTTCTCTCTCTCACGGTGGTTCCCACAGAAACCAGTCAAAAGAGCAAAGGTCGCGCTCTCACCACCTCATCAAATCAACCACTAAACTGCCAACATTTTCTGTCACATTCACACCACCCATACCCGACCACGGACTACAGAAATTGATTTACATCCTGAGAAATTAATGAAAATTCCCAGTGTGTGAGGAGCTCTATTTGCACAACAAATATAAAATTATGGTTAACGTAGGAGTGAATAAAAGGAGGAACAGCAATATACAAATCATCCTGGTAAGCAAGCATACAACATTAGTCCTCAACCACGCACCACAACCAGTGTATGGCGACAGATGCATCAATACAAAGAAACTCCAGTCTAGCCCGTCGAGTATGCAGGCCACTTTTTGTGTTTGATGCAGTTCACCAGGCCTTCGGGCGAAGTGAGATGCCGGGATTATTATGCCTTTTTTGGGAAGGCTGCCGATCGCTTGTAGATTGCCACTAGTGCCAAACAAGGTTGTTAAGTTTTGGTTCAATAATCATTACGAAAGATAAATAAAAAAGAAAGAAAAACTATCAGGAAATGCAGATTTACGGATTTAAAAAAAAAATCATCAGAAAATACAGATTTATGGCACACCTGAGTGGCTAGAGATCAGCGGTCGGCATCTCCCACTGCCAAGGCAATTTAATTATCTCTGGTGTGTATCACTGGCCGATTACTTCTGACGGACTGCAGGGGCGCGGTGCTAATTTTCTCTCTGGTCAACATCGTAAACTTGCAGATGGTGGCAGACATTTAATGAGGTTTGTATAAACTACGGCTGAGCAGTAGTACCTCACACTGTCCTAACTTTGCCTAAAGGTGCCATATCTTGATCCTGAATACTGATTTCTAACAAGAGAGTAACACAAAAATATGGTGCTAGTCACGAATTAGTGCTGTGGAAAAGATGTGTAAACATAAACCTGTCTTATTCAGCCAATGCGCCACGCGAGATGTGCTGTAAAAGGAAATAAAACTGGGCCAAGCTAAAGTAAAAGGAGTATAGTTATTAAGCAAAGCCACTCACAACGGTTCCATCCTAACTGATCTCAGCTTTAAGAACTATCACATGTGAGATGCATGTCACATTTGACTCATAGCTTCGCCACATACTTTCGTTCTTTTACCAAAGACGAGAGCATGGTCACTCTGAACTATTCTCGAGAATTCGAAAAAATTTCCATAAATGGTAATAAAACTCGTGGAGCTTGTGTATGTGAGAAGAGAAAGCGGAGGTAGTAGGTAACTGGATCCACGGTTTACACTCGTGAGGCGTGATAATGACCAACAGAGGTGTAAAGTAATGTAACATTATCCCTAGGCAGTCACCTCACACAACAGTCACTGGGATGAGTCCTACAAGAGGGAAAAAATATTGAAGAATATTATGTTTGTCTAGAAGTAGACAGATACATACGCATTATATATATATATATATATATATATATATATATATATATATATATATATATATATATATATATATAAACCCATCTTTCTCTGCATACATTACCAACTATTCCTCATGTACCTGACTGAACAGGTGGAGTGACCGAGGTGAAGTGATAAAATATAATGATGGTGATCATGATGATGATGATGATGATGGTGAAGAAGAAGAAGAAGATGAAGAAGAAGAAGAAACTGCAGGAGGAGGAGGAGGAGGAGGAGAAGAAGAAGAAAAAGAAGTTAATTCCTGGACTACACGAGGGCCTCTAGGTAGATAATAAATTTTTCCCGTATTTCAGTCATCCCCTACACTGCAGCTCACAGCAATCTAAGTTATATCCAGATCCACCATTGTACTTTGAGTGAACAGAGACAAGGAGAAAGCAAGCATGTGTGAGAGTTCTATCGGCCCCAGAACCGAACTTTGCGCAATACAAGCAAATCAAACTACTACCCCTCACCACAAAGCAACACCGGCTGTGGACTGATGCTTGACGACGCATCCATGAGACGTTGACAGATGTGAAGGTCAAAAGGATGACCAAAGTTAAAGGCGACAAAGAAAGGTGCTGGAAATAAAAACCTCTCAGGATGTAGGTGTCATCTCGAAGAAAACTGTACTAGAGGAGATAAACTTGAGAAGAATAAAGGTAGGCTCTGAAGCACAACGGGATAAAGATGCATCTCAAAGAAAGTTAACTTGGGTAGAAGAGCAGAACATATCATGAGACTGAAACCTGAAAAGAAAAAAAGACAGCAAAGGAAGTCAACTTGACTAATAAAAAAAAAAAAACTTGTTAGATAAAAGAGGTGGGACGCGTAACCTTGGCGCTGCAGTGCTTCACGGGGCGTCCCAAGCTGCCTCAGGTACCGGTCACCAACACCTCCCCCCCTGCCTCACCCACACCCTGCCTCACCCACACCCTGCCTCACCCACAGCCCCCTACCTCACCCTCCTGTATTCACACTCACCTGTCCCACTCATACACCCGTTCTCACCCACGCCATGCCTCCCACATCCTGCCCCACCCTCCTACTTCACCCATACCCTGACTCACTCATACCCTTCCTAACTCACATCCTGCCCCACTCACACTATCAAACACAAACCCTGCATCACTCACCTCGCTTTCTTCATTCCAAACCTCACCCACCCTCGTTCTAACTTACATCCTGCTCTAACCCAACTCACTGTCCTCACCCATACTCTGTCTCATCGCACTGTCTTCACCCACAACCTGTCTCACCCCGCTATCCTCATCCACACTCAGTCTCACCCATGCTCTTTCATCCACACTCGTCCCACCCACACCCTTCCTCAACAACTCACTGCCTCACCAACACCCTGCTTCATCCAAACCCTGTCTGACCCACACCTTGCTTCACTCTCACCTCGTCTCACCCACACCCTGCCTCACTCACACCCTGCTTCACCCACAGCTTGTCTCACACCCTGCGTGATCATTCTGTCCTCACCTACACCCTGCATCATCCCGTCCTCACCTACACCCAGCCTCGCCTTGCTGTTCTCACCTACACTCAGATTCACCTACACCCTGCTTCACTCCTTGTCCTCACCTACACTCAGCCTCACCTCCCTGTCTCATTAACTCATCCCCTGTCCTCACTTACTTCCTGTCTCTTTCCTCCCCCCCGTCCACATCTACACCCTGCTTCACCTCCCGTATCCTCACCACACCCTCCTTCACCTCTTGTTCTCATCTACACCCGACCTTACCCACACTCTGCCTCACTCCCCTGTCTCAAGCGCACGCGCGCGCACACACACACACACACACACACACACACACACACACACACACACACACACACACACACACACACACACACACACACACACCTACGTCCAATCACGCCCCCTGTCTTCTCTTACACACAGTTTTTCCCTTCTGTCTTTACCCATAACATCATCCACACCCACTCAGGCCCCGGGCAGCCTCACCTTCTTGCGTTATTCGTTCGTATATTAAGTAGATGCAGAACTAAGCTTCATAATCTCTACATCTATGTTTATGGTAACATAAAGATTGAGTCGATTTTTAAAATTAATCGGAAGCCTTTCACGTAGGGGGAAATTCGATACTTCAAAAGCCACACTTCATTAAATATCGTAAAGAAAAAAGCTAGATTTTTTAATATAGCAGACTGGGTACAGACTAGCCATGTTGTTACCTGAGTCTCAGCGGTCCGACTATGCATTTTGGTTGGGCCACACACCATTTACAAATCACCACTTAGGCGCTAATACCGCACTGTCCATTCTGAATACATGCTTGCACTGCTGTGGATATTGTGTGTGTGTGTGTGTGTGAGAGAGAGAGAGAGAGAGAGAGAGAGCAAATTACTGAAGAAAAGTGACGTACAGGTGTTTGGCTAAGATGTGAAGATTGAGAAGGAATAACTGAAGAGAGGATGACACAAGGAGAATGGAGTCAGGGAAGAAGGAAAAGTCAAGTAGTGGGAGAGGGAAGTTAGCTACTGGGAGGGAGATGTTAGGCAGTGGGAAGGGGAGTTGTGATGGAAGGAATGTAGTCTGTCCTGTCCTCTGCGAAATAAACATGAGTGAAGAGAAGTTAGGATCCAGGTTCGACCTTTCCTTTCCTTTTAGTCACTTTAATTTCGAATTCCTTTCCTTAAAAGTTAAGGTCTCGTTACCGGAGGAAAGTGGAGTTTTATATTATTCTCTTATCTAAGTACTCGTACCTGAAAGTAAATGAGCTTTGCATAATAACGTAAACTAAAACAACCGAGATTTAGACAAAACCAGAGACTTTCCATCGCATATGCAACGCCTGTAGTTTATATCTGAATAAATTAACTAAATTCCGCTGAATTAACAGAGATGCCTGAAAAGAATTTACACATCATGAAATTTTTAAATGATTTTTCAAACCTCACTGATACTTTATAAGATATAAGTAGACTGCAATAGAACTCCATTCGTTAAGTAACCTATGTGGTTGGTTGTCAAAATTTTCCAGGCAGCAAAAAATCGCCCAACTATTTATGGGCAGGGATGGAAAGGAGAAATCGGGCAACAAAAACTTCCCCACATCCAAGCATGTCCCTCCCATGCCCCGGGAATCAATAGAGAAGAATTGTAATGGTTGCTGTTCGATTACAGGGTTACTTAGTGTCCCGATAATGTGGGTCTAGGTGAACTGGGGATGGACTATTTGCGCTTAGCAGGTAGTGAGGGGGTGTGGTCTGCAGTAGCCCCAAGTCCCCACCCAGCCACCCTTCGTCTCCCTGTGTGGCCACCCCGTTCACCCTCGTTCTGGCTCCTCTCCACCTTAATTATAGTAAGCGTGGAGGAAATTGGCTCCCGTTTTATGGATGGTACGAAGGAGCAGCGTAATGACCACTTTATCAAGCTCATGACGTCTGTGACCTTTCAGTGTGTGCTGTAGGAGGTGTAATTAATTATAAAATGGTGGGTCCAGGCAGGATATATAGAAAATTACTGTTATTATCCTCAAATTTATAATAACTGCCCTGTATGCACCACATTCAATTACGTGCACTGGCTCTGAACAGTAACTACCAGTGTTGCAAGGAATGTATTCGATTTCTCTGTAATTGATATGTTAGTTCCTTTGTTCTGTAGTAGATACGGTACAAATCCAAAGTCAATAAACATTTCACTCGGCTATTACAGACCTCAGAGAGTCGTGCATTCGACGATCTGAATCAAGAGCCTGTTGTCATAATGAGTAATGAGATCTGAAGTGGCAAGGTATCCAAGGAAATTACGGAGAAGTCTCTGTTTATGAAGATGAGCACGCACGCATGCAAACACGCACACACACACACACACACACACACACACACAAAGACATACCAGATAATTTTAGAAAATATGTATATATGTATGCATCTCTTAATGTACATTTTCAGTATATCAAATGCGAATTCATAAGCATACTGTTTGCTGGCTCTTTACACAACGAAATATTTCGGTTCTATTTAACTTTATGAACTGTATGGTAATACTGTTTTATTTTGTATGGTTTAAATTAATAAAAACCTGCCACAAAAAATATTTCATTCTTTTGTCTTTAATTTGCTCCTTAATTCAACAGCCAGTACTGCTTCATATCATTTCAGGCAGCAAAAGTGGCGGGTTACCAAGGCTTTCCCACTACCCTGCCTCCATGGTGACGTTAAATCCTGAAAGCTTTTATAATGCTTATGAAGGTCAGCTAAGGTCATGCATTTTGTTGGGGGTATTTCCAGAATACTTTACTTCACCCTTATACAATATTCTCGGAGAACCACTATCTTGTCGCGGTTTTTTACATGCACCACATTAAGTGAAAGCAAGAAGCCCAAAACTTATTTTTCCCCCACATGAGGTACAGCTTTACAACGACCAGGAATTCATATGAACAAGGATGACGAACATTAAGAGTAACTTGAAAAAAATAATCTGATAAGAAATTATTAATGGGACGGCGACGAAGGAAAGAAAGCTTAAAACACTCTACACAAACAGCATATATACAGTTCCTAAAGCTGAACAACGTATTGGGAATTATCTCTCAGCTAAAGCACATTCTCTGGCTTAGAACGAGAGAGAGAGAGAGAGAGAGAGAGAGAGAGAGAGAGAGAGAGAGAGAGAGAGAGAGAGAGAGAGAGAGAGAGAGAGAGAGAGAGAGAGAGAGAGAGAGAGAGAGAGAGTCCTCTGAGGGCAAAAGATGTCCGTAGACTTCATCGATGTCAGATAATATGATATTGGTCTCTGCTGAAAAGATCTACAGAAAAGTTATCCTAGACTAATCAACGAGAATACACTGTAAAGTACAAATGAATGCACCACTGTAATCATACCTATGCCATATTCAGTCTTTCAAACAGTTGAGGGGTGAATGAGTACCGTATTATCCGTACTAGGTTTTTCGATATTTGTACATAGATTTTTGTTTTTTACAAATAGATCAAATAGAGGATAGCTTGAAGGATGGTGATGAATATTTTGTATATAGCCAACAAAGCGACCATATTTAAACCCTTCTACACAGTGACGTCATTTTTAGTTTCATTCTTACCATCACCAGACCATTTTTACTTCAGTTAAGGAGCGATTCTCAGAAATGAAGAGGTAACATAAGGATTTTGCTAACCCATTCATTACTAGGGGTACTTTCCTATACATCACATGGGTATAATCATCTGGTTGAAGCAAGAATAACAACAGACTTATATATTTTTATTTTACCTTGTTGCTCAATATTATAAAAGAATTGGGTGTTTTGTACTCTAATAATCAATTTGTTAATGTTAATGAAGGATATTTAATACACTTTATTCATATTTTTAAAGACCAACCGTACTAACGTTTCCTGATTTGACTGATCTTGTCACATATAATCATGTACTATTTTACTGGACGAAATCTATTAGTTCATACAATTGCTTTACAGTACATATTAAATAAAAAAAATGGAAAATTGTTTTATGGAATCTGTTGGCAGTATGAGACACCGTGTGGTAATATATCCATGTGGCAGGCCATGTACTCCTGCAAATATACATTGATGTATTCGTTAAGCTTGTGTCAGTGTGCATATGCCAGACCATCTAACACTTTTCACACACACACACACACACACACACACACACACACACACACTCAGGAGGCCAGTGTATGCGTTTGTGTGTTTATGTACTGACTTTATGGTCTAAGCGCTTGTGTTTGAGCGCTAACACGTTCTGTGTGTGTGTGTGTGTGTGTGTGTGTGTGTGTGTGTGTGTGTGTGTGTGTGTGTGTGTGTGTGTGTGTCGTGTCTGCCAATGTATGTATGTATGCCACTGTATATGTGTGTGTGTGTGTGTGTGTGTGTGTGTGTGTGTGTGTGTGTGTGTGTGTGTGTGTGTGTGTGTGTGTGTGTGTGTGTGTGTGTGTGTGTGTGTGTGTGTGTGTGTGTGTGTGTGTGTGTGTGTGTGTGTGTGTGTGTGTGTGTGTGTGTGTGTGTGTGTGTGTGTGTGTGTGTGTGTGTGTGTGTGGAGACAAGGGTACTCGGTCACTGGGACGGGTGGCCTCTACCCTGCACAACCCAGCAGTGGGAAACATCTCGCCTCATACACACACACACACACACACATACACACACACACACACGCCGCGCCGCACCACCACCATCTCAAAACACACACACACACACACACACACACACACACACACACACACACATTTTTTCATACCCCCTTCACAACTTGATCTTTTATTATATATTACTCTCGGTTTTGGACTCAGTGTGCTGGAGAAAAAAATATATGCAGTTACTTCTTATACATAAATACATATATACATACATATACCACCACTACTCTGTTTTATCCAGCTTGGCAGAGACGGCAACTTAGTGATGAGGTTTGCCTGTGACGATGATGATGATGATGTATGGGGTAATAGTGTTAATGTTTATGATGATGATGATGATGGTGATTGTGAAGATGACGTTTCTCTAAATTAACTACTTAAAATTGCTAGTATATAATAATAGTCATGATGTTGAAGTCTGGAATCCTAGTGTGGATGAAGTGTGATATGATGATGATTGTGATTTTTGGTTTCACCGGTAGTACTGTTTAGAAATATTGTAATGAAGATGGTGCTATCTTGATACCTTGTGTCAGTGTTTCAAATGATAATGATGAAAAATGATAACGAAGATGCTGATGATGTCGGGAGTCTCAGTGCTAATATTGTCCGTAATGCTAATGTTGATGATGATGATGATGATGATAATGATGATGATGATGTCGATATTTGGAGTCTGTGCTAACGTCTGGGAGAATGATGGTGATGATGATGATGGGTCAAATATGAGTCTGGGATGATAATGATTGTTTGCATTCTGGTTCTTAGTGTTAATGATGTCTGGGATGCTGAGAATGATGATGATGAAGGTAGGCTCTCAGTGAGAGTAGTCTATAACCTCATTCATTTTGTTTTGAGGAGCCAATATGTTGAGTGTGGTTGAGTATCGTACTGCCCGGCTACACTTGGCTACACACACACACACACAGTCTACATACTACCACTGTCGCACACACACACATACATGTGTAGCCGGTTTCCCACGCAGACTGCATACGTACTACCTCTCTCGCTCACATACTCGTACAAGACACCCACGATTTGCCACTTCATCACACACACCATGCATATTACATCTCTCTCTCTCTCTCTCTCTCTCTCTCTCTACTTTCTCCTACTCCTATTACCAGTTTCGTTTTCGTTACCATCTTTAAATGCAAACAACTAATTAGATGCTCAGAAATTCTAAAGATACAACTTACTAGATGTTATTAATTATAGGCATGCTGTTGATATTCCTGTTTTAGTGCTTTTTTCTTTTATTTCTTAATCTATGCCATTACCTATACTTTAGTTTGGCTACTGCATTGGATAATTAAATTACGGCGTAGGATGCACATATGAGAAGACCGCGTCACCATCTGTTATTTTTTCCTTTTCGCCATCAGGTAAGCGGATAAAGTCCCAAATAAGCCACAGTGCTGTTAACTTTTGACCTCAGAACTTGTATTCGAGTATTCACTATGTGGGAAGTTGTCTTGACTCCTCACGGAATCCAGTTATAAAAAAATATGTTTCCTTTAGTGTCTAAGATGAAGCAGAGTGTACTTGCACAGGTAGCTAACAACAACTATTAACTGAATGTACGAGTCGAAATAAGTATTATAATGACAATAGGATCCGGTTAGGGAGTTCTGCCTAATATGATCCAAAGAACTAGAGAAGCCTGCAGATGACCTTGACCCCTCTGAGTGTCTCCGAGAAGTGTCATAGGGAGAATAATGTAATGTCACATCCTTCACTAAGATGACATCATGCTAGCCCCCGACTCTTCCAATCAGCAGAGACAAACCCCTCATAGCAAAGTGGTCAGAAACAATCTCCATTACTTCCGCCATACAGTGAAAACTTTTATATAATATTCTTACAGTGAAATCTTTTATCTGTTATTCTTACAGTGAAAGCTTTTATATGTTTTTCCTACTACTTCCTTACTATTTGATTCAGATATAAAGAAACTTCCTTAGGTTGAAGCTACTAAATTTAGGATAACAAGGAACGAGTTGCGGGTGATGGAAGCAGGAGGGGTGGTAGGAGTATGAAGGGTTGTATGGGTATGTGAGGTCTTGGGGATACGTGGGGTAGGAGGGGCCGTGGGGGTATGAGGGATTGGGAGGTATAAGGAAGGTTGAGGTCTGGGTATGAGAGGTCGTCGGGTATAATACAGGTTGTGGGTATAGAAAGCAGAGAATACCATTGTTCGGTCGTAAAAGAGGAATATTCCGTGGGAGTTAGATAACAGGACAGCGAAAGATTTATGATGTAAGATGGTTGTGGGATATGATTACTGTGAGTTAAAAAAGTTTTGTGGTTGGATGGCTAATAGGTAATGTAAACGCAGGTACGGATGGTTGTGGGTAGGGTAGCAGGTTGGGAGCATGGTTGTGGGGTATGATGGTTTGTGGCTGGATGATTGTTGGGTAGGAGGGATGATTGTGAGGTAGCATAGTTGTCGAGTAGGATAGTTGTAAGGAAGAATGGTCTGGGTTTGGATGGCTGCGAGGTAGGATGATTGTGGGGTGGCATGGTAGTTGGATGGATGGCTATGACTATGGTAAAAATGGTCAGTTGGGAAAAGGATGTACGCCAGAACGGGTCACAGTGGTCAAGGTTCTCTCTCACCATTACTTCTCAGGCGATGGGAGATAAGATCACAGACAGATTTACACCACCGATTATCTTTTGCTGGAATGATATTGTCCACTAGTCTTATGGTGTGTCGTAGTAACTGTCTGACGCTATCAAACACACCAACCACTTTATGAAGGTACATCTCCTTTGTGTTGCCTTAGAAGATTCATATTTATAGTTATGGGCTAGAGTGTTTTAAATTATAATCATGGAAAGAAAGAAGTTGTCAATCGGTAAAAAGAAAATGAAAAAAAATGAAAATCCTTTCTGAAGAAACACCATTAGTCGGTGAGTATGACATCACCAAGCAGATAGTGATCACTGAGACTATTACAACATTTTACTCGTAAACAGCAAGCTGTCTGAAAGAGTATGTAGAATTTGGCGTCGATTCTGCATGGCATAAACTCTACGGAAGTACATCGCCCACTTGAGGTTTGCTCGTTTATTGCCAACCAACCACTCCATTGTTTACCAGTACATAGTGTTACAACTCTCATGTGTTTTGAGTTGACCAGTTGGTCTAAGTTTGCCAAAGGTTTTACAGCCGTTTAGTACCTCATCATCAGTATCTATTTACCCAACTTATTTGAAGAAGCTGATAAGTACCCAAACATTTAATTGTACAACCTTAATATCACACACACACACACACACACACACACACACACACACACACACACACATATTATATATATATATATAAACAGTATATATATATCCCTACGCGCTTTTAGCTTCACACTTTGCATTATATGTGTGGAATGAAAATACGTGATAAAAGTAAATATATTTATTCACTTGCCAACTTTCATTATACTTCTTCATGTCTGTGTTGGTGGTGCTTGAAGGTAGAGAATATTGTGTATTGTGGCCAGTAGGGCAGTAGTGCCTCAGTCCCAGCCCTCTGGCTTCAATAAAAAAGTCAATATTAACCCTGATATCTGACGTGGCCACTACCCGGCACGCCAGGCCCAGACACACTTGACCTTGGCAGTCGCGTGCGTTCCACCAATCAGCGACCGGCCTCACTCCAGCAACATCCAATCAGCGTCAGGCTGTCAGTGCCTCCAGCCACCTACCTTACACACCTGTCAAGTTGCTTAGCCAATGAGAATCAAGTCTGATATATTTTTACGTTATTTTTTTTTTCACAGTAAAAATAACACCAGTATAATATGTATATAATCATATGCAACACTGTCTTAGCAACAATCGGATAAACAAAAATAAAGTTTGTCACATTATCCTTGCGATATTGGTAATGTGCAGTGGAAATAGAAAATTACTAAATTGTGTTTGGCATGACATATCTGTTAAAAATCACCCTTTAAATCGAACCTATTTTGTTCTGGAAATGACGGCAGTAATTATATTATTTCCTGCTCGTGCATTTTTTCCCACATAAAATATCTGGTGATCGACATAAAAAATAAATAAATAAATAAACCGTAAAAACGCAGTTTGTTTATGGAAATGTACTAGTCTGGTTATGAAACTGGGTTGGGATGATATAATTCTCTCTCTCTCTCTCTCTCTCTCTCTCTCTCTCTCTCTCTCTCTCTCTCTCTCTCTCTCTCTCTCTCTCGTGTGTGTGTATAAGTATATTTAAGCATATGATTAATTTCATAATTGGGGAACACATTGAAGAGTATATTCACTCTCATATCTACATCGCGTTTTATTCTCTTCATCCTTTTTTTTTTAATAGACATAATTCGCCCAATAATATTCATATCAACGCAACTAGGTCATTTCACATTAAACGGTCATTGCTTCAGCCTCATCTCTGCTTCGTCTCTCATTCTCATCAGCAGTCCCTACTCTCCTCTGCATCCTGATATCTCCTCTGCATATTCCCCGCTGCAGCCTCTCTCACCTGCCTTTGCCTTCTCTCGCTCCTGGGAATTAGCCGGTGAGGGAGGGAGCGCCTGTCTGACTGGTCTCTCTGGCCGGCGCACGAACGCACGCCCTCACCCGCAACCACACACTCACAAACCTGTCCCACAGACGGTTTATCGTCGGTACTCCTCCTATCATGAATTCCAGAGTCGCTTGTGTTCTTCCATGAGTTTTGACGGCATTTTTGTTGCTGTTTGTTTTTTTATTAATAGATTCTCTCGTCATCAGCGTTATTGGAAGTGCACCTGGAAAATGTTCACATTTTCCGTATTCGAATAAAGTGTATTTCCCACAATACACTATGCATGTTTGGAATTTTTCATCCTATGCGCCTCTTGCATTTCACTCACTGTGTATTTCTTTACTTATGTTCTCACTATGTATACCTCCACTAAGCATCTCTTGTATTTCCCTTCCTATTCATCTCGCTTGGTATACCCTATGCATCTCTTTTATTTCCCTCACTATTCATCTCATTTATATATATGTTACGCATCACTTGCATTTTCCTCAGCATCTCATGTATTTCCCTTATTATTCATTTATTCTATACCTTATGCATCTCTTGTATTTCCCTAACTTTTCGTCCTGTTTATAGCCTACACATCTCTTGCATTTGTCTCATTTTGTCTCGTTCGTATCCTATACTTCTCATGTATTTCCATCAGTATTCATTTCCTTTATATCCTATGCATGTCTGGTATTTCCCTTAGTATTATAGTTCCAAATTATGCATCTCTCATATATCCTTCACTGTGGATCTCTTGTATTTCTTCACTACTCATTTCCCAAACTATACACATTTCCTATATTTCCCACACCATATATATCCCCCCTCTATAAATCTCGTTCATTTCCTATGCATCTATTGGACTTTCCCGTCTTACTGTCACAGTAACCCTCCCATCAACGAGTCACGATACATAGAGTCATCATGTAGTTGACTATATCCAAGCAAGCATGTTCAGTCCTATATTCATCAACGACACTAGCACCTTTAATACACAGATGTCTTTAACTTCTGCTACGTGTACACAAGTTGGGAAAGATGCCTGGTAGTGAAGAGGACAATAAGCTATACTAGTCCATTATGTGTGGTAGGATCTTCCTAAAATGAATAAAGTAATTTGGAGGCAGCAAAAATTGAAATAGGAAAGGTTGTCAGGGGATTGAAAGAGCAATAATGTTTTTAGTGTGGGCTTGACCCCTTGACCTCATGTCGTGAGAAAATCTTCGTCACGATACTCGTTGGCAAGATGACTTAACCCTTTCACGTCTTTCCCAAGTTGAGGAAAATCGTCTGACGGTGGCAAGAATTTTGTAAACAGAGGCATCATCGTACTGAAGGAAGAGGAATGCTTATCGACAGCGTGAGCATCGTTAATGGAGACACTCAGTTTCTGCTAAGTCCTGCTCTTCCACCAGAACACGACCAGTCCTACTGCTCTATGTAAACAGGCAGTAGGAGGATACAGACTGTTTCCGCTAGTCTTACGAACCTAGAAACTGAATTCGGGTCTCTTCAGTTCGAGCTGCTTGGGCTGATCAATGCTCCACTGGATTGGATGATGGAGGTGTTCAGGGGGATCCTTCTGACTCTTTTCTGTCTGGGGTCGTTCCTTATGGGCTGGTGGAATTAAAAATGGAGTAAACACAATAACGGGACTTAATGGGCTAATGTTGCATCCCAGAGTTATCGTCCATCACCCGTTAGATTACAACCTCATATATGCGACAAGCTCCTTACCATCCTTTTTATCAAATTTTTGGTATATGCTGACGGTGTGTCTTAACTCACGGAGAGACTTTCCGAACCGGTGGCGTTAGATATGTAGCCTTCACTAACGCCTCCATTACTCGGCCGATCTCCTAAACTTTAACGTGGCTGTAGTAAGAAAAAAAAAATGTTTTAATCTCACTTGAGAAAAAAAGCTGTTACCTTTCCATATCGAATTCTGAGCTTTTATATGGGACAAGAAGAAAAATATAAACAAATAATTAGAGAAATTATGTATGGATGTAGTATTATCTTATTCTGCTATCAAGTGACACAAAATCGGCTAAAAAGGAAAGCAAACCTTTGTCAAGTACGATTAAACTGACCACAGCCGTTATCGTACTAAGTGGTTTGACTCTTTCACTGCTATGACGATACGTAGATTTCACTTACTCTACCCCGATGATTTTACACACTTGAACCCCTTCAGTGTGGCAACATATTTCCATTCTTGATATTGGCAGACGAGAGCATTCAGGCTAAGGGAGGACCCTTATATTAAGGAAATTAGTTGATATGACGTGTCTTGAATATTACTTTTACTGTTTTAAGCCTCTCATGGTAGGGATAATTCTACAGTAGTATTCTCTTCAAGCTAATGTCTGGCAGTTTTATTTGTCTGAATATGCATAGAATTCGAGATATCAGGGTTTGTTCATAATGACGGTGGAATCAGACGTGGTTGTGGAGATTTCATAGTACCTCTGCCATAGCTATTTCTTCCACACATTACAGTTAAATATACGAATAGTCTTGTAGGCTACTGATGCAGACAACATCGTTATCAAAACGATACAAACATCAGACAGGGAAATGGAAAGGAGTAATTTGCAAGTAAATCGCCCTGGAAAAGGTGCAGCAAAGAATCTTATGCCACTTACAGTAAGGTCCAAATACTTCCGCTGATTGTTCGATGACAGGATTCCATACCTGCTGAATAAAGAACACCCTCTATTATAAATTCACATTCGATGGATTCCGCTTCCTAATGTCACGTATATTATTAAAGATGGTGAGAAACAGCATGTCCGGGAAATGACCGAGCAAGAGATGGTCGTCTCCTTTCAATTTATATCCCCCTTCGACTACTGTACTGTTTATCTGAATACAAGTACGAAGTATGTTCAGTTCTGACCATAATGGAACTACTGGTAATAAAATTATGCTTAGTAGTGATATCCTTCAGATATGATGATCGATTACTAAGGCAAATATGTATATGGTCATCCAAAACATTTAATTATTTATTTATTTATTGACTAATTTTGCCATCTCTAGCAAGTTTATATTATCTCATGCGGATCTGTCAAGCTTGCCAGGCAGGCTGATGTAGAATATAACTGATTACCCAAACCCATGCACGTTCGAGTTTGCTAGTAGTCTGGTAATAAATGATTCAATGTGCAGAGACTGGTAATTGTCTGATATCGTGTGTGTGTGTGTGTGTGTGTGTGTGTGTGTGTGTGTGTGTGTGTGTGTGTGTGTGTGTGTGTGTGTGTGTGTGTGTGTGTGTGTGTGTGTGTGTGTGTGTGTGTGTGTGTGTGTGTTTAATAACGACGCACGCTTATGAGTGTATGATGGATGAACATGAAGGACATTATAATATGCTTATTAGGATGAGGTGTATTATCCCACTAGAGAAAAACATTTCTACTGATGATGCAGTTTAATCTCATCATAACTTCAGAGGACTTCTTACTTGCGTCATTCGTCCACTCAAAATAAATAATGTGTTTGATAATTCATTTCCGCAGGAGTGAGGCAAGGACATGATTGAAGCACGCTAAGTTCAGGGTCACCCTTCTGGATAGGCCGGATCCGAAGCCACGAAGTACCTGGCAAGAAGCAGAATCAGCACTCAGCGACTAAGACACACGCCAAATGTAAGGAAAGTGGATGGAAAAAATGGTTCGAACAGTTACCACATGTCCTTATTAAAGAGCAGGTAACTCTAACATGCTAGAAAAAATATGGGACATGCATATTTCCCTCCATAATTAGGCTTAGTCTGTAATCAAGCATAATTATGCGAATTTTCATCAGGCGCTTGGTATTTATCGTTTTGATCCACACTCTCCTTGACGCCGTGTGGCCGTCTCGCGCCGCACCTCGCCTCACCTCACTGCACCACTCCCCCTTGACGCCCCATCCAGGCAGATGTGTTTATGGTCGAGGGTTCCAGTCTCGGTGAAATATATGAAGGAACCCATTTATGTTGTCTCTTCCCTCGCGGAATTATTTTCTTAAAGTGACGCGCATGAAGGGTTGTGGCTTAGCAAATGTTCGTATCCTGAATATTGCTTAATTATTCACACTGATTCAATTAAAGAATTAGTTATAGATAATTATCTGTATTAGCATACGTTGGTTAAGACCTCAGCAGGATTCATGGTAATGTAGACCCCGGTCGACGAAACCTCTAATTACTTCTAGAGCCATAGGTAATGAATTTTTATTTTTATAATATGTAATAGACTACAGTTTATGAAGACGAACCGCGTAGATCAAAATATTTTCACGCCTTAATATGCAGAAGAATTCTAGGAAGCCCACCAACTTCGGAGTAGAGATAGGCAGCCATTACTTTGGCTGAACTTACGAGAAGAGTGAGTAAAATATGAGATGGATTGCCAGCACTGTCAAGACGGAGAGACTGGGTAGCAGAAAAATACTCGCATAGAGTTAGTTTGCAACTCTCCATAATTCTTCGTCCAACCTAACTTATAATTAAGCACACAGCGAATTCAAACAATTTGCAACCCGTGGCTTCCTCTCAAAAATATTATTCAGTGGGAAAATGCGTTATCACGATGAGAGTTTTTATGTGACGCCTATCCTGTTTGGAGTAAGGAGTGCATAAACTTGCAGGAAATGTGTCACGGCTTAATTACTTGCGTACCAAGGAATGGTTCTCTCAGTAGTATCACACTTTTTTTTTTTTCCCTGAAGCTAAATATAACCCTCTAGCGGAAGCAAGTATAAACTTCCAGGCCTAATCATACTGAATGGATTAATGAAGACTGTTCCTAATCCTTTCCGTAAGAGAGGTCTCTCCAGTGCTGTGCTTGGATGTTTCGGCCACGAACGATTGGGCCACAGGTTTGAGCCATGTTCCACCACCTAGGACTTTTTGTGCATAGGTTAGGTTAGGGTAGGGTAGGTAAGGTTCACAGCACTTCACAGGTCAAAACGTCCTCGGTTGGTGGCCCATGGCCCAAACGTCCGTGGCCGAAACGTTCTACATTCCCCCAGTGCTGATAAAAAAATCAGTCTACAGCGGCGGTTAGAAGAAAATCTACTGGAATACCCTCGAGATTCCAAAGGCCGAAACATTTTTTTTTTTTTTTCACTTTAATGATCTCGACCTTTTGTTCATAACATTCATATTCTCATTTGTCGTAGATAGAGCAAAGAGCTACATCCCTTAAAAAGGAGGTTTCTTAATAAAACCTTTCAAAAGTTAAACTTTAAACAGACGGACAGACAAACGCATAAACGCGTGCAAATACATTGTCATCTACACGGATAAAGTTTTTAAATGCATATCATCATGAAGGTCACCAATATCGGTCGTTTGAAGCAAAGGCAAACGCTGAAGGTGGGGGGAAGATATTTAAGTTTCTTTTTTTAGCTAAAATCGTCTAACGGAAGCAAAAATTTATAAGACGCCATCATTCTAATGCCATGATAAGTGGGAAGCGAAGTAAGCTTGACGTGGGCAAAGGAAACAAGAGCAGTCAGAGAACCCATACCTCTGCCTCTTTATAAAAGTTCAGGGTCATATGTCGAGATCATCCGTTAAACTGAAAGTGTTTTCTATAAGAAATCTTAAGGTTTTATCATATGACTTTGCTTCATTCATTCTTGAGATATACATAATTTAGAGATTTTTATATTTATCATGATCATGACCTTAACTTCTATCCTTTTTTTAAATTTTTGCAAACCCTTCTCTGTATCCTCCTACTTCCTCTATATTCATTTCAAAGCCAAGGTGGCTGTTATGTATATGTACACAACGACATATCTTGTTCTCGTGTTCTTGAACTTGAATCATCTGAATTTTCAACTCCCTGGCTTCGGCTTTCCTGTCATTCTCTGACAAAATATATCTGAGCTGTTTACTTAACTCCTGATTCTACTGACAAAGGAAAATTCTTTGACTACCTTACTTGTAAGATGGAACACATCCTATCCATTTCTCCATTCTCTGGAATCTCCATTTTTGGATATTTCTGTGTTTAACACCACCTTTGGCTCTCCTCTCCTTTCACTGATCCACCTGGTGAACAAGCCTACACCTTTTCTATCCTTAATGGTCGAGAGCGGCTTGTACAGCACCCAACCCGTATGTATCTCTGATCACCTTGGAGAGAGTTCCAACATACTCGACCTCTTCCTTACAACTAATTTTTCTGCTTACACTGTTTATCTTTCCTATCCGTTGGGCTCCTCCAATCACAACCTTATCACCATAACTTGTCCTGTTGCTCCTGTAAGGCCTGTGAACCCTCCAAAGAAGCGGCGACTGTGACACTTTGGCTCTGCTGATTGGGAGGCCCTTAGGCAGTACTTCCGTGATTTTCCCTGGAATGATTATTGCTTCCATGACCGAGAGCAATCTGAGTGTGCCTTGCTCATTACGGAGGTTATCCTCTCAGGCAAGGAAACATACATTCCTTTTCTCGTATCCTTTGACTAATGCAAAAAAAAAACTTGGTTTAATCACCTTTATTCTATTATTGTTCACAACAAGGAGAAGGCCTACAAAAGGTACCGGAGCCAATTCACTCCTGAATCTCACCTCTTTTATGTTTGTGCCCTGAATCGTGCTAAGTCTGGTCTTCACTCTGCTCAAAATAACTTCCTGCGTACTAAATGCCCTGAACTCTCCAACTCAGTTCTTCACGCTCTTCTGTTATCTTGCCAAAAAACTTTCCAATAACTTTACCTCATCATCCTTCCCTCCTCGTTTCCAGTCTGATGCCTCTGTGGCTATTTCTTCTACTGATAAAGCAGAACTCTTAGCTCAGATTTTCTCCTCCAATTCCACCTTAGACGATTCTGGTGCTGTTCCTCCATCACCTCCGCCCTCTGACTTCCTCATGGCTGACATTAAAATTTCTTCAACTGATGTACTTTCCGCCATCACTGGCCTCAATACTAACAAGGCATATGGGCCTGATGGGGTTCTTCCTGTTGTCCTCAAGAACTGTGCTTGTGTGCTTACACCTTGCCTGCGTAAACCCTTTCGCTTTTGTCTATCAACTTGTACATTTCCTTACTGGAAGTTTGCTATCATTCAATCTGTCCCAAAGAAGGGTGACCATTCCCAACCCTCCAGCAATCGCCCGATTGCTTTAACATCCTGGGTCTCAAAAGTTTTCAAGTCAATTCTTTACAAAAAAAATAAAATAAATAAAACTAAAAATAAAGCGTCTTTTCTATCACAACTTTCTTTCTGATCGTCAGTATGAGTTCCGTCAAGGACGCCCCACTGGTAATCTTCTCACCTACCTTTCAGACTCCTGGTCACCCTCCCTTCCGGACTTTAACGAAAGCTTCGCCATTGCGCTTGACATCTCAGAGGTTTCGATTGAGTCTGGCATAAATCTTTAATTTCCAACTGCCCCCTTACGGTTTCTATTCTTCTATCTGTGCCTTCATCTCCAGCGTCCTTTCTGGTCGTTCTATAGTTGCTATTGTAGACGGCCACCGTTTCCCTTCTAGATCTATCAACAGTGGTGTTCCTCAGGTCTTTTTCCAATCACCAACTTTCTTCTTTTTATTCCAATGACCTTTTAAGCTGTGCATCTAACCCTATCCACTCATACGCTGATGACCCCACACTTCACCTTTTCATTCGCTTCCCACAGTGTCCATCTCAGCAGTTACTTCAACAAACAAGAAATGAGGCTATGGCACACCAATGTCTGACTTGGCTTATATCTCTGACTGGGGTAAAAGTAATTTTGTTGTTTTTAATGCGTCAAAAACACAGTTATTACACCTATCAACCTAACAAAATATTGCACAGGAGTTCCCGCTAATGTTTAATAATATCCAGCTCAAAGCAGCAGCATCTTTAAACGTTCTTCGGGTTTCATTTTCTTGGGATTTATCTTGGAAAGATCATATTACATCTCTTGTCAAATCTGCTTCTAGGAGATTAGGTGTGCTAACCCAACTCCGTGCCTTTTTTACCACTGCACAGTTGTTAACTTTATACACGGGCTTTATTCGCCTCTGTGCAGATTACAACTCTCATGTGTGGGGAGGCTGCCAGCATACAGCGCTTTTCAATAGGGTGGAGCCTAAGGCTTTTCGTCTCATTAACTTTCTTCCTCTTACTGTCTCCTTTCAACCTCTATCTCATCGCCGCACTGTTGCATCTTTATCTCTTTTCTGTCATTACTTCAATGGTCATTGCTCTTCTGAACTGTCTGCCTGCATCCCTCCGCCACTACGGAGAGCACATAGCACCCGTCTAGCAACAAACTCTCATCCCTTTTCTGTCCAGCTCCCTAACGCAAGAGTTAACGTTACTGAAAGTACTTTATGTGTGCAACAGGTCAACTCCAGAACTGTCTTCTTCTGTCTGTGTTTCCTACTTCCTATGATTTCCAGTCTTTCAAACTCAGTGTGTCCAGGCATCTTGATATGAAAGCATCTTGAATTTGGCTCTCTGTGTTGTATATATAAATATATATATATATATATATATATATATATATATATATATATATATATATATATATATATATATTAAGCAACAGATTGCGGGCTCCTGGCCTTTGGTTCCTTTTTCCTTACATTAAAAAAATAAAAAAAATCACATTTTCCTATGGTGTCCTTGAATCAGCATTACAGTTTTTATGCAGTTCTCTTCGGTGTTTCTTTATATAATAATGATAACAGAATGACAACCTTAGCCAAAACGTTCTCGTCGGTAGAGATAACAAATGCTTGTTCTGCCGTCACATTTATTCCCTGTAATCCGACGACGAATTATTTAATTTATTCTAATCTGCTTAGTCTAAGTAATACTATTTTAGCTGACGGAGTTACATACAACCTATATTAACCTCTTTGGCTGAAGAGTCACACTATCGTGACCATGAAATAGGATACAAAAACCCACACTGGCAGACGAAAAAAAAAGATGTATTCCAAATAATTTCGGCGACAGCTGTCACCCTCTTCAGTGGATCTACAGACCAACTGTAGATCCACTGAAGAGGGCGACAGCTGTCGCCGAAATCGTTTGGAATACATCTTTTTTTCGCCTGCCAGTGTGGGTTTTTGTATACTAGTAACCTCTTCATTATTAATGAGCTATTTGGAGCTGGCTACCAGTAAGACTAATTCAAACTTCAGAGAGTGCTTAGTGAACACAGTGACTCCGTCACTGAACTTTGATAGATATGCACCGAAATTGAAATATTTCATTTCATCGCCGCACATGAAATTTATGCGAATTTCGATCAAAATCGGATCAGGTATTCATAATATAACACGACACCCTGAATTTTAGGTTTGACTCATGACATCTGACTGTTACTTTCGTCGATCTACACCAAAACTGAATCACTACTTCCCAGACCAACAAAGTGATTGCGCCTGTTTTGATCCAGATAAGACCAGGCACTCAAGAGTTAACGTCACACTCTGAACTTTGACTCTGGCCCATGACCTTTGACCTTCGATCAAAATGCATCAAAATAGAATGACATTTTTGAGACCAGCACAGAGTGTACGGACAAATTTTTATCCAAACTGAAACTGGCAGTAAGATTTTATTTGCATACGCACATACATACATACATACAAGCATACATACATTTATACATACATTCATACATATATACATACATACATTCATACATACATACACACAGTTTATGAAGAGATACATACATATATACACTATACAGTATCTACGTATAAACAAACTGTATAGATACTACATAGAAATGGACTCGATCACAATAGTTATGCACTCGGTATCGCTAAAAAGACGTTAGTAGGTGGAAGAGCTCTAAGCATGTTGTGTGGGTAAAGCAAACATCTGCCTCTCGTCTCATCCCTTGCTAATCCCTCGTCTGCCAATCATATTGAAACTGACTTTGACCTCGACTGGGAGAACTTTCAGCCTCCACAACAACCAGACAAGCCAGTAGTAATGTGCACCTTGCCTCACTCCGCCTGCCTGCCTCCCTGTCTTGCCATCCCTGCCTGCTTCCCCTATTCCTCGACTTATCTTCCTCCCTGTCTTGCCTTCCCTATCACCTGCGTTCCCTCCTTTTGACTGCCTTGTCCTTCCTGTCTCCTGTCTACCTCTCTGATCTGCTGTTTCATCCTCTCCTTATTTTGCATTTATTGTTGCTTGCCTTCCCTCTTATGTCTTGGTTCATTCCTGTTCCTTTCTTACTTCCATATCTGCCCCACCACCAATTTCTTTTGCTCTTATTGTCTCTTGCACTCCTCTTCATCGTCTTCTTCATCTTTATCTTGCCCTCTCTGTCTCCAATCTCACCCTGTCATTTACCTTCTCATCCTCTGCCTCCCTGTCTTTGGTATCATAATCATCTGCCTTTCCTTTTGTTTCCTGCTTCACCTCGTTCCATCCTTTCCTGTCTCCTGCCTGCCTCGCCTGCCTCCTGTCTATCTCTGTTTCCTATCTTACCGTCTTGCCGTGCCGTCCCTATCCATTCCTCACTCTCCAAGGGCTGCTTATTCTGTCACCTGTCTGTCCTTCCCGTCTTCATTCTCATCCTTCTGTCTTAAATTTCTTGTCACTTGTCTAGGCCTCCTGTTTCTTACCAATCTCAGCTTGTTTCTCTATTTTGCCTTTTCTCTCATCTGCCTGCCTCTCCTATCTACTGCCTCCCTCGACTCGCCTCCTTGTCTTCCTTTGCCTATCTCTCCTATATCCTACTTGACATGTCTCCCAATCTGTTTTCTGTCCTTCCTATCTCCTGCCTCACCTTGAATGCCATCGTTCCTAGTTTTGTCTTCCCATCTCTTGCTTCACTTTCCTTGTCTTAAATTTCCTGTCCCCTGCCTGTTCTCTTTTCTCTTGCACTCTCCTAGTTTTCGCTTCACCATCTACTGCACTTACTGTCCTACTCTTGCCTTCTCTATCTACTACCCGTCTCTCTCCTAGTTATGCCTGCTACCTAGTGTCTCACTCTCCTAGTCATGCTTTTAACTGCCTATTGCATCACTTTCCTAGCCTTGCCCTCACTATCTGACTCATCACACTCTATCTTGCCTTCAGTATATACCGACTCACTCTTAGTTTTATGTACAAGTACTTCTTCACTCTCCAATTCTTGCCTTCATAATGCTGTATATATATTCGTTCACTCCTATTCTTGCCTATTTTTATTTCCTCACTCACCTTGTCTTCTCTCCCGCCAACACCTATTCCCCAGTTGTTACTCCTCCCAGTCTGGCTTTTTTGTATACCACGAACTTTCCCTCTCGTTTCTGTCTTTTCTGTCTCCTGCCACACCCTCCGATTCCTGTCTTTCTTATCCTTTGTTTTCATCACTTATACCTTGCTTCCCTTGTCCCTTGCATTTATTATACTTGTTGCTCCATAGAAACCTTGTCTTCCTCATCTCACTTCAGTATCTCATGCTTTCCCTCATTATATTGCCTTCTGTATCTCCTACCTTTCTCTTGTTCATGCCTCCCCACTGTCTGTCTGTCTGTCTGTCTGTCTGTCTCTCTCTCTCTCTCTCTCTCTCTCTCTCTCTCAGCCACTACGCCAAGGCATGCAACCAAGTACTCAGCCAGCTTCCATATTAGGGGGAGGGATGGTACTCATCTTCACCGACGCTCGCGGACATAAACACCTAATTATGCATGTTTACGTACAGTATTTAAGACAGTACACTAGATAACACACGTAAGTACCAGCTTACACTTATTTACTTACTCTAAAAGGGATAACGCCCAGTTATTACCTACTGACATCGTAGAGGTTTTGTTTGTTGAAAAAATTGACAACATGCTACCAGAAGGAAGTCTCTAAATTATGGAGATTGATTTTAACCTTTGAACTGCACAGAATTTCACCCGACTCAATAAAATCGTCTGCAGTAGGTAAATATAAAATAATCAAATAAAACTACTGTTGCTAAAGAGTTAAATAACGCATGCAAGTACCTTATTGCACTGAACTGCATACGGTAATACTGTTCACGATGCAAAAGGAACAATCTTTGGGTCCTTCGGCGAATTCCTTTGCTTTTCTTCTCCTTCACATATGCTGATAGAGGAATTTATTAAACTTAGTAGAACCCGCAAAGTAGTGAATAGGTTAATGACTGCTATATATAAAGCCATAGTTCTAAAAGTCTCCCAGTCTGATTTAAGCCGTCTGGAGATAACCCCCTCCGTACGGCGTTGTCCTTGCCATTGTATTCTTGTTACCAGTAGTCTATTTTATTCATACTCCACCGTGCTACAGTTTCCATTAATCCCATCCATACGATAATCTTTTCATCTCTGTCTCTACCACCACCAGGTTTATGTTAGGGGGACATCACTCGTTACTGTGGGTGGATAGCTCGTAAAGGGGAATCATAACTTATACACTCTTAGGAATAAGCTCCTTCGCTTTTAGATTTCTCCCCTAAAATGAAGAAAAATGTTCGAATGTAATCACAAGTGACAAATAAGACATCGCACTAGAGTGGTTAACGGACACAGTCTATTTCAGTACGCGGGGTGGGGGACGCCTTCCCTTGGTGGCACCGACATAACGTTGTGAATATTGTCAAGTTATAAAACGTCACCGAGGAAGACGAATTGGAGAAGAAGGCAGATTCAGCCTGCAGTCCGGCGGGTTTACATTCACATGAGTTTGGGGTTGCAACAACCAGGGGCATATTTGCATGGAGGCCGAAGAGGCTGAAACCTCAGGCTCTAAGCTAGGGAGGGACACTCCTGGTAATAAATAATTTAATGGATAAGGAGAATACGAGACACACCGTTAAAGTTTAAGAACATACCCACAATGGTGCAACAGAACTCTACAAGCATTAGATGTATAGCAATACCCGTATGTTAGGTACTCGTATGTATGTAAATCACTTGGTTACTCGTGATTCTTAGACATGCTAGTATCCAAATGGAAAAAAAGATAGCATGAAATGTCTCAAGAGCTTTCGCAAATTCAGATCTTCAGGGGAGAACTGTGGATATCGTGATATACTGTGTATGTACGAACATGTGTGTATATGCACGATGGCGACTTTATTGCTACAAGAAAATGAATACAGATACAACCCCAGTTTTTCGCCAATCTTGGTTCCAGAGCCTTGCCGGATGAACCATTTTGCAGGCCTATAGGAGGCCACATATATCATACAATAATTTAACAGGAATCCATGAAGGTCACGTATAATACGTTATCAGTACATCTCTGACCCACTATCCTTAAGTCCAATCACAGTCACATTCTGATTTAAGTTCTTTATAGAACAACCGAGCCTGGTTCGTTATCAAGGTACCTAAGAGGTCCATTTCATCACTCAGACTCTATCAAAGCCACTCCAGCATCATTCATCACTCGATCCTGCTCATTACTCTCCCCATCTTTCATATTTTTTCTATTGTCGATCTTCTCCGAGACATTGTCTGCATAGAATTTTAGTACATTCCCTTTGCTTCTTTGTATCATAAGCAGTTGCCGAACTAGTACCAAATGTGTCACAGCTTCAGAAAGGCAACACCACGGTCCAGTTCTTTCAACAGTTCTACCTTATATTGCCCTACTGTTTTATTCTAGGCAAAATAAAAATGTTCTACTGCGCTAAATCCCCCCCCCCCCTCCAAACAGCTATTAATACATCATTGTGTCCAGATAGGTGAGTGAAAACATGCGTGAGAATACGGGCAGGCAGTCCGGTAGGTCACTAGGTAGCTATGTATCGATTGGTATGGTGACGACATGCCTTTTGGCGATTGACTTCCACATGCAACCTCGAAACGTAATAACGTTTTATGCACTCCGCACCCACTTATAAGGCCTCAGTAGATACCAGTGATGAAAAAAAGAAAAACTTTTGATTTGACTATGGCAATATTAAAGAATAAACTGAAGTGGCGTTATACTATTTAAGGGTAACATAGACTGTAGCACCAGTCGAACAGGGCAGTACTCCCGAGGTTGATGGCAAGCTGGTGATAGAGAGAGCTGGAGCTCCCGTTTCACCAGCCCTCAGGACTTGATCCTGACCATCTCCCTTTTCTGAACATTTTCAGTGCATTCATTTACACAGAGAGTAGGCCAGCATGCTCTCATAATACCTCTACCTTCAACTGTCTACACCACACTTACATGCGCATAACATATATTTATAAGAGTCATGTGCGCTCTCAGCTTGAATATTGCTCACCCTTGTGGAATGGTTGTGGAGAGGTTGCATTAAGACAACTAGACAAAATTCAGAATAAAGCCGTTAGAATCATTAACAACCCTGCCATTACATATAAACTACCTCCTCTGCAAGTAAGAAGGAATGTTGCCTCTCTTGCATTATTTTACAGATATTTTTTTGGCAAATGCTCAGATGAAGTTGCGTCCATGGTGCCACCTCTCCATGCCTTCTCTCGTGCTACACGGGCATCTGGTAGCTCTCATGACTGGAATGTCACTCAACCATATTGCAGAACTTCTGCCTATCAGAATTCTTTCATTCCCCGAACTGCATCTCTCTGGAACTCGCTTCCCCAGAGTTGTTTTCCTCCAAATTTCAACCCACAACTGTTCAAGTCTAACTGTTACATATATTTTATGAACGGAGGACACCAGTAATCTGGTGCATGGATTGTTTTTTTTTTTTACCCGTTTGTTTTTCCTTCCTCCGTTCTGTTATTTATAAAAAAAAAAAAAACGAGTAATTTGATGAGAACTTTCATATTCACAAGAACAGCAATTTATGGTTAGGAATAGTTGACTGTGGGAATTTCGTATTCGCAGACAAAATTCATTGATAAAAATGCTGGCTCACCGAGTTAGTTAGGAAAACTATGAGAGAAACGGTTCGTCTGGTTCACGGTCGAGATTGACAAAATCGGTGTAAACATTGCTGATCCGGTGCCTCCAGTCTTTTTAGGGGTTATTATTCGGGAATTAGGCAGAAAAGTGATGTAAACTTTTTGGCCTTGAACCAGTTAACATCTATTCACGTTTATAGCATTTTTTGGTCATAAAGGGGTTTCATCATTGCAATAGTTTGGCGGACCAATTAACCACGATCAAGACGATTTGACTAATGGAACTGACACCACCACGGACACTTGCATCTTTCTTACAAGCCACAGCTAGAGTTAAATGTAAGTAAAATGAGATGAGAATTACACAAAATACAGGAATCACCACCAAGACACGCAGTGTAAGCAATCCAAGTGAGCATGCTTTACACTCAACACCACCTGTGACCTCCCGATAAACTAGTCTGATGGGCACAGAATTTTCAAGTGCTCTCTCATAATTTTGCCCGGATTAAAAGAGGTGCCGGACCATCCAATGCCAGGAAATTGGTGTTGTATCTGTACTTTATCCAAAACATGTTACTAAAGGACCCCCCAAGGTAGGAATCACACCAGCCGCGAGCCGATACATATCTAGAGCGGCTCGGAATATTACCTTGATCTTGATCTACTTTCATCAATTTCGAACTCGTAAGAGATTTTTATCCATACTACACAACTGGAAAATTTTGTGATGATATCTTGAGCAGTTGTGAAGTTATTGTGTTAACAGACAAACAGACCTTGACCTACTTTCACCAATTTCCAACTCGCAGAAGATTTTCATCCCTACTACATACCTGTAAAATTCTGTGATGATAGGCTATCTTGAGCGGCTGCGAAGTTATCGTGCTGACAGATACACAGACCGACAGACAAACTGAAAACAGTACCAGCTTCGCTATCGCGGCTGGTAAAGATGTAGGAATGGAATAAGTGCAGAGTCAACCGATGAAAAGGCACAGAAGCAAGACAACATGTGGGATGGGAGGAGATTCAGAGTTCAGTACAGATTACTACATTCCACCACCTACCAACGTATTGTTAGTACATTGTGGAATGTAGTAATGAACAGAAAACTCTGAATCTCCTCTAGTCCCAAATGCTCATTTTTTTTTTTTTTTCATTTCCTGCTCTTGCAATTTCTCATCCCTAAATCATTTTAGAATAAATTATTTGCTTTCTATTTTATGGCCTTTTTATGAAGGTAGCAACCAAACACGTCAGCTACACTGTAAAACGACTACTGTGCGACAATCGATACCGAGCTGTAGAGAGGGTGCGGGGTGAGGATACATTAAGCCATGTGCAGGTGTTAGGACCTCCACTCTGCTGTTTGTTGCATGTCACACTAAGACCTCCAATACAGTGACTTTCTGGTCTATTCTTGCTCACTGCAGATGATTTTGTTCAGTTTATGGGAAACTTGTACTAAGGGTTAAAAAAAAAAAAAACGGTATCTAACCCAGCCAGATTCAAAGGTATATCCTAAGCTGCACAAAATCACCTGTTAGTAGCAATATTAAAAGAAAATCTCTCCTAAGCAGCACAGAATCATCTTGTTGTAACATAATGGATTCCAAAAAAACACAATCATATTGAAAGATTTAACTTAAGTAATTACTGGTCATAGTTTGGAACTCTTCATGTTAGCTTTCGGAAGAGTTGTGCAAGCTACATAGAACTGCCCTAAGTGCCGAACCCCACATATCTGCTTCACCCTGGGGACCTGATCCTGCCTTGGCAAATTTTCTCGCTGTTGACCTGTTTTCCCCCTTGGTCCTATTTTACCCACGGATCTATCTATCAAAAATTAAAAAGAGGACGTTATCGTATTGAAGGGAATTCTGATGATTGTTTCAAGACCAGCAACAATGAGAGGTCTTCCTTAAGCATTATTAATTCGCCTGAAAACACGAAAAAATAAAACTGAAAAGACACCATCGGAGTCAAGGGGTTAAAGAGAATGTTGGCAAGTGTTGTATTGTGTGGGGTTAGTGCACATATAACAACATTGCCACGATTACTTAATTTATTCTTGTTACTGCCAGACAATTTTCCTCAGCTATGAGAAACCCAAAGTTACGTAATATGCCTCATTGCCTTGTTAAATCTCTTGTTTGTATTTTCTCATTTGCATGTTTTATTCCTTTATTTTTATTTTTATTTTTTTCTGTGGGGATGAAGGGTGCAGGTAACCCCTACCAGTCAGACGTAAATTTACATATGTGCAAATGCAATATTCTTTTCAACTCGTTCTCTGCTATTCGGAGATGGATTTTTGTTGCTCCAAGTATATTCTTATGAAAACTACTGATATAAAGAAGTCCTGACTCCTGCAGGACATTATCTTTAATAGACCTGCGCCATCTTTATTACTAAGCCTATGTTATACTTCACCTTGGATCTAAAAGTCTAAGTACAGTATATTATTTGCTGGTATAAAAGTTTAACTAGTTTGATATGCTTCATCGTCTTATTAGTCCAACCTATTATTTTGTGTTTTTGACATTGTTATGCGTGTGAGGGACGAGAGGCAGCCCCAAGGTGATCAGGTTGTGGCCCAGCAGCGCCCCAGCGAAGGTCGGGGGTGAGCCTCGGCTACACCGGACAATATGCAGGCTCTCCAGGGCCCACACCAGCACACAGCACCACCCAGACACACTCACACAACTCAGGCACATCCAGGGACACCCACACCATTCAGGAGCATCCAGGGACACCCACACTACTCAGGCACATCCAGGAAAATCCACACTACTCAGGCACATCCAGGGACATCCAGAAACACCCATATTACCCAGGCACATCCACACCACTCATGCACACACAGGATCAGCCACATCACTCAGGCACACATCAATATCCACACCACTTAAGCACATCCAGGGACATCTAGAAACACCCATACCACCCAGGCACATCCACACCATCCACGCACACATAGGCATACCCACACCACGCAGGCACACCCAGAAACACCCGAAACACCCAAACCACCCACGCACACCCTGGCACAACCATACCACATAGGCACATCCAAGCTAACACACACTCTCACCGCCCAGGCACACCCGCACCACCCAGACACACCCACACCATTCAGGCACTTCCACAACACCCAAGCACATCCACACAACTCAGGCACAACCACACCGATCAAGGACACCCACACCACGATAGCACACCAACACGACCAGGCACACCCACACCACCCAAGAACACCTACACCACCTAGGCACACCACACCATTCAGGCACACCCACACCACTCTGGCACACCTACACCATCCAGGCACGTGTGTGTGTGTGTGTGTGTGTGTGTGTGTGTGTGTGTGTGTGTGTGTGTGTGTGTGTGTGTGTGTGTGTGTAATTGTAAGGCAGCGAGATCGAAGAGAAGTTCTTATAACCCGAGCTAAGAGAGGTGCAAAGTGAACAACAGACCATAACCTAATAATAATAAAACTTTAATTAGTTATACGCCCACAAATGCGCGGCAGACCATCCATCAAGGAACTAAACTGTAGCAGCTTAAAGGATGTGGCAACCTGTAACGCCTTCCGCAGCACTATTACAGACAAACTCCCTTAAATGCCCATCACTTGATCCAAACAACAATGCAGCAAACCTAGCTACAGCGTGGCTAAATATTAAGACACTGATCCAAAGCACTGAAGATGAAACATCAGGCTTCTCCACTTGCAACCATAAAGACTGGTTTGCTGAAAATGCTGAAGGCATAGATGACCTTCTTGCAATGAATAATAGAGCACATAACATATTGACTCATCCCAGCTCTTTAACGCCAAAAAACAGATATCCAGACGCTCAGAAGTAAAAGCCGGAGAAAACTGTGTGACATGGAAAACAAATGGTGGACCGAGCAAGCAAAAGATCAGCAAAGGCTGGCTAATATCAATGACCACCATGGAGCCTACAAGTCCGTCAAAACCATTTATAGGAAGAAAAAAAAAAAAAAAAAAAAAAAAAAAAAAAATCCTGTTCGATAAGCTGAAGGAGAGCTCCTCAAAGACAAGCAAGCAATCCTAGAAAGACCGGCGCAACACTTTAACACTTACTGAATCGAAGAAACCCGGCGGAGTATAATAGCCTTGATAACATCCCAAATGCCCATCAGGCGATAGATCTCGATGTCCCACCTTCACTTGCAAAAACTGTTCAAGCCATCCGATCTCTTAAAAATAACAAAAGCCCTGTCCCTGATGGCATACCATCTAAAATGATCAAAGAGGGTGGCCAAGTACTTCACCAGGGCCTCCATAATCCCATACTGATTATATGGAACCAAGGACAAATTCCATCTGAATGGCTTACTTCCGATATTGTAACAATCTACAAGAAGAAAGGGGACTGCTTAAACTGTGACAGTTGCAGAGGCATCTCCATCCTTATCCTTTTAAATGCTAGTAAAGTCCTAGCCAAGGTAATGTTATCCAGACTGACAAAACGTTTTGACCGAGTCAGCACTAACTGAAACACAATATGGATTTCGGAAGGAATGAAGTGCCTGTCATATATTACATTCATTGATCTTGCAAAAGCATTTGACACTGCCAACTGAGAACTTTTGTAGAATGTTCTTTCAAAATATGGAGTTCCAAACAAATTTCTTTCCATTCTATAGAGCCTACATGACAAGATGAATGCTCGTGTGTCCACAGATGGGAGCAAATCCGAACCTTTCAATGAGGATGTGGGCGTAAAACAGGGATGTGTTCTGGCTCCTGTCATTCAACATCTGTCTTACTGCAGTCACCCTTTTGAGTCACCAACCAATGAACTCTGACGATGGAATAAAAATTCAGTTCCGTCACTCTAGACGGTAACTTATTTCATCTCAGGTGTCTTCAAGCACAATCAAAGACTGAAATAGCTCATTTTCTAAGGCCGCACTATGCTGAAGACTGTGCTGTCCTTGCACATACCCCAGAAGTCCTACACCAGTCTCTTACCATCATTTCCATCATTTATCATGCAACGAGGTTCCGAACAAATGTCAATAAAGCAGAAATAATATCGCAGAGAAACAATGCAGCAGAACCTCTTGCAATCCAGAATAAAAGGCGACAAAGTAAAATAGGTAAAGAATTTTCCCTATCTTGGAAGTGTGCTCACTGACAAACATGACATTGATGCAGAAGTCCTTGCACGAATTAACAACGCCCTAGCCTCTTTTGGGCGTCTCAGATCCAGAGTCTTTGAAAACACCAACTTCAGAATGGAGACGAAGGTATCAGTTTATACTGTACAGCTGTATGCCTCTCCACTCTCTTATACGGTGCCGAATCCTGGACTACTTGGTAGAGCGTCACATCAAACAGCTTCAGTCTTTTCACATCCGATGCTTATAGTGCATCCTAGAACTCACATGGAAGGATAAAGTCCCTCACTCACAAATTCTTAACCGGGCAAACTCAACCAGTATAAAAACCATGTTGGCTAAAAAACAGCTCAGATGGGTCGGACACCTGTTCTGCATGCCTGAGCTCCGCCTTGCCCGCTAGGTTCTGCATGTCCAACTCCTTGCAGCACGTCGCAGCCCAGGGGGACAGATAAAGAGATATAAAGATCATATAAGGACAATCCTGAAGAAATGCAACATCATACCAACAGATCTTGAAAGCAATGCCACTGACAGAAAACAAAGGCGAGCTCTCTGCAGCGAAGGAATCATTCATCCTGAAGAAGCTTGGGACCAGGCCAGAAGAACGTAGACAACGGAGGCACAACAAAAACAGAGTTCGGCCAGCAAACTAGGACTTGACATGCTAACTGTGTGGCAAAGTATGCGGATCCAGAATTGGCCTGCACAGTCACACACGTTGGAGCCAAAGACTGAGAAGCACACCATCATCGTGAGTATATTAGCAATTGTCTTCTGTAGTTGGACAGCTTCAAGTAAAGTATCTATGTATACATATATATATATATATATATATATATATATATATATATATATATATATATATATATATATATATATATATATATTGCCTTAACGATCCTGCGGCAGTAGGTAAACCACTAATCTAATCTTTCATCTTTGAGCTCCACTTCCCTTCTTCCTACAGCAGATAGGTTAAGTTCGCAGAACTTCCCTTCCTCAAATCTTGAGCCCATGTGATTATTTGCCTTATTTACTGTTCTGGAATCGAAAGCTATGATTATATTTTAATTAACTAATTGAAAACTCTCCCTACAACATATTTACATTTATGATCCTTCACCGGGAAACGCTCCGATCGTTTCGTAAACCATTTGAACAATATACTCATCAATACGACTTTTAGCACAAAGAGGTATTAACTGACTCACTTGGTGATGCCTTGCGCCTGGGGATGCTTCATACCCAACCACAGTACCAACTAATTATGAGTCCATTCTTTCCCCATATTATGACATTCCCCTAATCCCAGCCCGGCACTTTCCATCAACTGTGATTCGTATTTTGTCCGTCCTCGGTCACTTCAAGCACGTTATCATTTACTTGACTAAAATATCCTATATTGCAGAAGATGACTTAAACTAGTTAATGAATTATGGATGGATAGACAGCGACTTTAAGACACTCAGTGTGCCGTATGTCATTGCTTCAAATCTTCAGAGTCGACGAATGATGTATTGGCACGGAAGAGAATCATAGCACATGCACAGCATGTTCATATTTTCTGTTTGCAAGCTTTTGCTTATTTTTACTAGCTACGTTAGGGCCATTCGTTAGCATTCATCTCAGTAAACTTGGTGTCATATCAGTTACTGTTTTTGTTGCAAATTCACAAGGTCACTATGGTCACTTAAAGAATAACTAACTCTAGCAACCCTACCTTAAACATGATATACAAGACAGTTACGATGTCGCCGCTTATAAGAAATATTTTGGGACTCTTGCCATAGTCAAGAGGGCTGTAAGTCTCGAACCACTTGGAATGTCAATGTATGTGAGGAAATGCAATTTGTGACGAGATATATATATATATATATATATGCACTGAAGGAATAGGAAGGGTACCTAGACATGATGTTTTGATCTGCGTTGGAGACTTTAATGCGGTAATGGGCTGTTCAAATGAGGGATTTGAGGCATGTATGGGTAAGATGGGAGTTGGTAGTAGGATGAGTGAAAACGGAGTGAGGTTTGGAAGCTTCTGTCTAGCAAATGACTTAGTCATCGGGGGCACACTCTTTCAGCATTGCAATATACACAAGACAACTTGGGTGTCGCCGTGTGGAAAATATAAAAATCAGATTGATCACATCGCTATCAGTAGGAGGCATAGAAGTTCTCTGCTAGATGTTCATGTTAAACGGGGAGCGGATATTGGTAGTGACCATCAACTCAGCATTGCAAAAATAAGGTTTAAACTTAAAAATCAGAAGAAGGAAAAATCTGGTGTTGGTAGATACGATATTGTTAAGCTTAGAAGAGAAGGAGAAGAAAAGGAGGAATTCAGATTAGAATGCAGAAATAGGTTTTTGGTGTTGGAAACGTTGGAAGAGGGGGAGAGAAGTGTAGATGAGATGTGGGAGGATGTGAACAAAGTTTTGCATGAGACTGCTGAATGTACGATTGGAAGGAGACATAGATTCAGGAGAAAGAAATGGATATCAGAGGAAACGTGGGATATGATAAAAAAGAGAGGTGAGGCTAAATTGAGGAGTGAGATGCAATGCGTTGATGAACGAGAGATTGAATTAGCAAGAGCTGCGTACTGGAGTTTGAATTCAGAAGTAAGAAGGTTAACTAGGAGAGATAAAAGAAGATGTGTGGATGAAAAGGTTGCAGAGACTGAAATCCTAATAAACAAAAATGATGGACAGAGTCAAAGAATAGCATATGAATCGATTAGAGAACTGAGTGGTAATGCAGGTAAACGCAAGGAAATACCAATTAGAGACAGGGAAGGAAATTTATTGACCAAAGATGGAGATATTAAAAATAGATGGAAAGAGCATTTTGAGACAGTTCTTAATAGACCAATACCACCAGAAGAGGATATACCGTCTGCTAAGGAAGATTTAAATATAGAAACAGGAGAGTTGAGGCTTGCAGAAGTGGAGAAAGCAGTAAAACAGTTAAAGAATAATAAGGCACCAGGGGAGGATGGTTTATTTCCGGAAATGTTTAAAGTGGAGGGGATAGATTAATAATGATCTTGACCAAGCTATTCAATAAGATATGGGTGACGGGGTTACTACCATCAGTTTGGAAGAATGGTGTAATTGTTAAAGTTCCGAAGAAAGGAGACCTGAGTGAATGTGGTAATTGGAGGGGAATCTCTTTGTCACCGATAGCTTTGAAAGTTTTCAGTAGAGTGTTGTTAAATAGGTTGGAGCCGGTGGTTGAGGGTATTCTGAGGGATGAACAGGCTGGTTTTAGAAAGGGACGTGGTTGCAATGATCAGATCTTTATAGTTAGGCATTTGATGCAGCAAGTTAATGAAATGAGAGTACCGTTAAGTCTTTGTTTTGTTGATTTTGAAAAGGCTTTTGATAGTGTTTCGAGAGAGTCTATGGGGAAGATCATGAGACATTATGGAATACCAGAGGAGTTTGTGAGGGTCATTATGAACATGCATGAGGACACATTTTGTAAAGTGATGGTTGATGGTTGTCTGAGTGATTCGTTTGAAGTCAAGTCCGGAGTAATTCAAGGTGGTGTTCTATCGCCTTTACTATTTATATTGGTCATTGATTACATTATGAAACGTGTTGGAACAGAAACCGGTGCAGGGATACTTTGGGGAGAGAACAGGAAACTTTT
The DNA here is from genome assembly GCF_032717465.1 of Coenobita brevimanus. Taxonomy (NCBI): domain Eukaryota; kingdom Metazoa; phylum Arthropoda; class Malacostraca; order Decapoda; family Coenobitidae; genus Coenobita; species Coenobita brevimanus. Next base: position 10,459,518 of record NC_137029.1, read on the forward strand.
GGATTTAGATTATGCAGATGATATAGTTTTGATTTGTGATGGGCCAGAAGAGATGCAGAGAGTGTTGGACTGTTTGGTGAGTGAAGGTCGCAAGGTGGGTTTGGTTATTAATTGTGGAAAAACTGAAATAATCAATATGAATATGGAAAATGCGCAGGAATGTGTAATTGGAGGTATGGTTGTAAAGCAAGTTGATAGGTTTAAATATTTAGGTACTTATTTAGCCAAGGATGGTTCTTTGAACTTTGAATTCGAGGAAAGGTTAAAGAAGGCCAATCAGGCAATGGGAATGCTTAAAAATATTTGGAATAATAACAATTTCTCTGTACATACAAAAATCAAACTTTATAAGGTAATGGTTAGGAGTATCTTAATTTATGGACACGAGTCTTGGTACAGCACAGTGACTATGGAAAATAAATTCTTGGTGTTTGAAAATAAAGCACTTAGAAGAATATTAGGAGTTAAGTGGTGGGAAAGGATACCAAATAGTAGAATTAGAGAAATAACGGGAGTGCAGCCGATCGATGAATATGTTAGATTCTCACGATGGAAGTGGCTAGGACATGTGTATAGGAGACAGGGAATAGTATGAGGTACACCAGGGTGGGTGGCACCTGGTAGGAGAGGTAGAGGAAGGCCAAAAGAGACGTGGGTGAGGACAATGAGACGGGAAGCTGGAGATGAGTGTTGGGGAGATCTTGAGGAGTTAGCACAAGATAGGATGTGGTGGTGTGAGTTCATCGAGGCCCTATGCATCCCCGAGGGTGCCACAGGAAATGATTGATTGATTGATTGATATATATATATATATATATATATATATATATATTGTTACATAGCCTATGATTTCATCATCCTTTGTGTAATTTTAACGCACAGTATGCTGCATGTTTGATCACGAGCGTGTTCTGCCTCAGTCCCCCCCTTCTACCGTTATAGTAGAGTAAGTCGTTCTTTCTGTTGTTCAGAGCGGGATTGTCAACTCTTTGTCCCCGTGGCTTCATTTGCGCGTCCTTCTTACAAGTCGTATCAAGCTCTGCCGGCCCCTATATAATGAGCTCAGTCTCTGCATCATTGCCACTTAGATCTACTCCTCATTTTGTTCACATCTCTGTCCTCCCCTGTACTGTTATTATTATTGTGAGTGCTCCGGAAGTCTCCAACCATCTAGCAGCTGTGTAATTTGAGTATAACTGTTATTGCATTTTTTCCTTGTACTGTATAGCATAAGGTGTTGATTTATAGGCCTAGTGAGGTTTTTTTGTAATTTATGTAGGATTCATTTTGTCAGCCCGTTTTAATATTATTTTGTATCTGTAATAATTTATCTTGCATTAACTGAGCATTACCCAGTGTATTTTCATTTTATCAGGGCTGACTTAGGTAAATTTACTCTTGCTAATTTCATGTTAATAGAGGCTATTGCAGTTAACCATATATTTAACCTGTTTTTTGCCATTACATTATCCTTAAGAGTCCTGAATGTTTTGTTGTTAGTTTGAGCATTAAACTTTAACTTGTAATTTTACCTAACTCTTTTGTTTTGAACCTGGAACTTTACGGGACAGTAGTGATTTTTAGTATTCTCACTTAAAGTGTACATTATCTTTCTCTGTTCCATAACATAAATTTGGCGACCTCATATCAGGATATTCAGGATATTATCATAAGGATATTGCTTGATATTTTGTGACTGTTACTTATTCATGATGTCTACTATTACTACACTTGATGAAGCCAAGGATTTTTTGTCAAATGTGCAAACAGTGTGTGATGTAGAAAACAGAACAAAGAATGAAATGAAGCTTGTTGCTCAACAATTGGGAATTGCTGTTCGCTCTCATCATTCTAAAGATCAAATTGTTGACATGATTAATGAAAGCTTGTTTAATGTAACTCCTCCAAATGAGCAAAGGCAGATTGAATTAGCTAAGTTACAGCTAGCCCTGCAGGAGGCTCGTGTGAAGGAAGCTGAATTTCAAGCACGTGCTAAGGAGGCTCAGTCTCAGGCTAAGGAGGCTTGTGTTAAGGAGGCTGAGTTTCACGCACAAGTTGAACTTGCTAGGATTCAGGCAGACCATGAGTATCGCATGAAACAAGGTGGAACTGGATCATCTAGCTCTGATGATTTCGATGTGGCTAAAAATGTTAAACTTGTCCCTCCTTTTAATGAATCTGATTTAACAAAGTATTTTTAGTTGTTTGAGAGGGTAGCTACAGGTTTTAATTGGCCCAAAAAGTATTCGCCAGTACTTCTTCAAACTGCTCTCACCGGTAAAGCTCAAGTAACTTATGCATCTTTGCCTCAGGATCAATCTGATAATTATGATGTAGTTAAGAGCTTGATTCTTAAGGCCTATGAGCTTGTTCCTGAAGCCTATAGAGTAAAATTTAGGACAACTTACAAGCAAGATAAGCAATCCCATGTTGAGTATGCAAAAATCAAAGAAGATCTGTTAGAGCAGTGGTTAAATTCTAAGAATGTGGATTCTGATTTTGGTAAATTTAAGCAGATGATTTTGCTGGAGGACTTCAAGAGGTGTATTTATAAAGATGTAAGCCTATATCTTGATGAGAAAAGAATAGATAATTTGTCTGATGCTGCAGTTTTAGCTGATGAATATGTTCTCACTCACAAGAGATATTCTAAAGAAAAAAGGAAAGCTGAGAGTAAGTACGTTGCCTCTACTCAGAGTACAGGTAACATGAAAGAGAATAAAGATGATGTTTCTCAGGAAGTAAATACCAGCTTCACCTCTAGATTTCAGAAAAGTAAATGTACTTATTGTAGTAAGCTTGGTCATACTATGGAGAAATGTTTCAGGAGACAGCGTGATGTGAACAAAAAGGAGTCTTTAAATATTCAGTCAATTGGTCTAGTGTCCACTCTTGAGAGTTCCCAGAATTCTTTAACTGAGTTAACTGAACCTGCTTTGAGGGGTAACTTAAATTCTCATGATGGAGCTCCTCTTTTGAGCAGTAACGTGGGTGACACTCTCAAGAGTTCATGTGCTAATTTCCTGTCTGATGGTTTTGTCAGTCCTCTGGACAGTAATGACAGGAAATCAGTTAAAATATATCGTGATACAGGTGCTTGCCAATCCCTTATGCTGACCAGTGTTCTAGGCTCTAATGTTAATTCCTCTGATGAAACTGTAATCTTACAAGGTGTAGGGAATAATTATTTCTCTGTCCCTCTGTGCAGAGTGAATTTAGAGTATGGTTTTGTTAATGGTTCCGTTATGGTTGGGTTGGTTGAGACACTCCCAATGTCAGGTGTAACTTTCTTACTTGGAAATGATATTGGTGGAAGTCAAGTGTGTCCAGCTCCTCAGTTGTCTAGTGAGCCAGTGGCTGCGACCCAGGATTGTGATGTCCCTGATGTGTTCCCTGCATGTGCTGTCACTAGGGCTAAGTCTAAAGTTACTGGTGATTTAGAGGATAATGATGATGATGATGTTGTCCTAGCTGACACTTTTCTTGCTAATTTGAACCACTCACCAGATGAGGCAGTACCCCGTAGTGTTGATAATTTGTCTCGTCAAGAGTTGGTTGAGTTGCAGGTTGCTGAGCCTGAGTTGAAAGGTCTAGCTAACTCTGCTTGCAGTGAGGAAGAGTCAGCTGGTGCTTCTACTTGTTATTATATAAAGTCAGGAGTACTTATGAGGAAGTGGAGACCCCCAACAGCATCAGCCGACTGTGAATGGGAGGTTGTACATCAAGTTGTCATCCCTCGTGTTTGTAGGCAGGATATCATTAGAGTGGCTCATGATTCCAGTTTGACAGGACACCTTGGAGTGAGGAAGACTGTGGCACGCATTTTGAAACACTTCTACTGGCCAGGTATCTTCAGGGATGTTTCCTGGTATTGTAAGTCTTGTCACACCTGTCAAGTTGTGGGGAAGTGTAATCAGACCGAAAAGGTTGCACCTTTAGTTCCCATTCCTCCTTTTGAGGCGCCGTTCACCCGTGTGTTGGTGGATATTGTGGGCCCTCTTCCTAAGACTTCTTCAGGATTTTCTTATGTGTTGACCCTGATTGATATGGCTACTCGTTATCCTGAAGCCATTCCACTTAGAAATATCTCAGCAAAGAACGTGGTTAAGGGAATGCTAGGGTTCTTCACAAAGTTTGGTCTGCCCAAGGAGGTACAGTCAGACCGGGGAAGTAATTTTATGTCGAATGTTTTCAAGCAGTCTCTGAAAGAGTTGGGCATCACCCAGATCACGTCTTCAGCTTACCATCCCCAGACCCAAGGAGCGTTGGAGAGATATCATCAAACACTCAAATCGATGCTCAAGAAATACTGTTTGGAACATCAGAAAGACTGGGATAAAGGTCTTCCATTCGTTGTGTTTGCCGCAAGAGAATCTCCAAATGAATCACTGGGCTTCTCACCTTTTGAACTACTGTTTGGCCATGAAGTAAGAGGACCCCTTAAGTTACTCAAGGAATGCTGGCTGTCGGAGGAAGATGACGTCAACCTGCTGGAGTATGTGATGAAGTTCAAAGAACGGCTGTCCACTGCTTTACAGCTGGCGAGAGAGAATTTAGGAGCTGCTCAGGAGAAAATGAAGACTTGGTATGATAAGAAGTCCAGGTTACGCCACTTTCAGCCAGGAGATCAGGTTTTGATTCTGCTACCGGTTCATGGGCATCCTCTTCAAGCCAAGTTTAGTGGTCCTTATTTTGTGGAGAAGAAACTCAGTGACGTCAACTATGTCATCGCCACACCAGATCGTAGAAAGAACAAGCAACTATGTCACATCAACATGCTAAAGTTATATCACAGGCGGGACGAAAATAATCCAGTCTGCACTGTAGCTGTTCCACCCGAGTCTGCAAGTGAAGCTCTCCCATGCAGCATGAGCCTGAGTGATAGTTTGGGGAAGAATCCTGATATCATGAATGATCTCCAGACTAAGCTTTCTCATCTACCTCCCGAGGAAAGGCAGGAGTTTTCGGCATTACTGCAGGAGTACCCGCAAGTGTTCCGTGCCACTCCAGGAAGAACCACTGTGTTGATGCATGATGTCGATGTTGGAGACGCAAAGCCAATTAAATTGCCTCCTTACCGTGTGAACCCAGTGAAAGTTCCTCTCATCCAGGAGGAGCTTGGCTACCTGTTGGACCACAAGATGATTGAGCCCTGTCAGAGCGAGTGGAGTTCTCCTGTCACTCTAGTCCCTAAGCCAGGTGGGTCACAGCGGCTTTGCATCGACTACAGACGTGTTAATCAGATCACCAAAACAGACACTTACCCTCTCCCTCGCGTGGAAGATTGCATAGACAAGATCGGAAAGGCTAGGTACATAAGTAAGTTTGATTTGTTAAAGGGATACTGGCAAGTACCTATGACTGAACGTGCTAGGGAGATCTCATGTTTTGTAACACTAGGAAAGACTTTTGCATGTTCTGTAATGCCATATGGTATGAAGAATGCACCAGCCACATTTCAGAAGCTCATGAATGTTGTAACAGAGGGTTTGGCAGGGTGTGTTGTTTATATTGATGATGTATTAATCTTCAATGACAACTGGAATGATCACCTATGCCATGTCAGTAAATTTCTTGAGCGTTTGGTTCAGGCTAATCTTGTAGCTAATTTATCAAAGTGTGAGTTTGGTCAAGCTAAAGTTCAGTACCTTGGGTACGTAATTGGTGATGGACATGTTGCACCACCAGGAGCTAAGGTTCAGGTTATAAGTGATCTTCCCAGACCTAAAAGTAGGAAGGAGCTACAAAGATTTTTGGGAATGGTAGGTTATTACAGGAGATTTGTTCTTAACTTTTCAATTCTTGTATCACCACTTACAGACCTACTGAAGAAGGGAGTTAAATTTGTCTGGACCGATAACTGTGAATCCTCTTTCAACAAACTTAATGCTATCCTATTAAGTCAGCCAGTGCTCGCTACTCCAAATTTTGCTAAGCCTTTTAAGATGGCTGTTGACGCAAGTGATACAGGAGCTGGGGCTGTTTTGCTGCAAGAGGATGATCAGGGTATTGAACACCCTGTATCTTATTACAGTAAGAAGTTCACCCCACCTCAAAAGAACTACTCAACTATTGAGAAAGAGCTTTTGGCCTTGATTTTGGGTTTACAGCATTTTTCATTTTATTTGTGTTCTGGTTTTGACCCCATAGTCATTTATACCGATCATAACCCACTGAAATTCCTTAGTAAGTTTAAAGATAATAATCAGAGATTGACAAGATGGAGTCTACTTCTTCAGGAGTATTCATTAGACATACAACATGTCATGGGGATAGAAAATGTTATTGCAGATTGCTTATCTAGACTTTAGACAGATTGTTTTAGAGTAATAAGAAATTTCCTTCGTAAATTTCTTTTTCTTTGTGGGGAGGTGTTACATAGCCTATGATTTCATCATCCTTTGTGTAATTTTAACGCACAGTATGCTGCATGTTTGATCACGAGCGTGTTCTGCCTCAGTCCCCCCCTTCTACCATTATAGTAGAGTAAGTCGTTCTTTCTGTTTTTCAGAGCGGGATTGTCAACTCTTTGTCCCCATGGCTTCATTTGCGCGTCCTTCTTACAAGTTGTATCAAGCTCTGCTGGCCCCTATATAATGAGCTCAGTCTCTGCATCATTGTCACTTAGATCTACTCCTCATTTTGTTCACATCTCTGTCCTCCCCTGTACCGTTATTATTATTGTGAGTGCTCCGGAAGTCTCCAACCATCTAGCAGCTGTGTAATTTGAGTATAACTGTTATTGCATTTTTTCCTTGAACTATATAGCATAAGGTGTTGATTTGTAGGCCTAGTGAGGTTTCTTTGTAATTTATGTAGAATTCATTTTGTCAGCCATTTTTAATATTATTTTGTATCTGTAATAATTTATCTTGCATTAACTGAGCATTGCCCAGTGTATTTTCATTTTATCAGGGCTGACTTAGGTAAATTTATACTCTTGCTAATTTCATGTTAATAGAGGCTATTGCAGTTAAGCATATATTTAACCTGTTTTTTGCCATTACATTATCCTTATGAGTCCTGAATGTTTTGTTGTTAGTTTGAGCATTAAACTTTAACTTGTAATTTTACCTAACTCTTTTGTTTTAAACCTGGAACTTTACGGGACAGTAGTGATTTTTAGTATTCTCACTTAAAGTGTACATTATCTTTCTCTGTTCCGTAACAATATATATATATATATATATATATATATATATATATATATATATATATATATATATATATATATATATATATATATATTGTAGACTGAAAACATGGGATGACAGTTGGTGGTTATATCGGGAAGGGAGTTGATCTCTCGTTTACGATAGATCCTCCAAGAAGAAGACAAAGTATTACCGAAGTTATACAAATGAAATAATATATATACCACCGTGTATAGGGGATTATGTGATAAATGAGAAATATAAAGGCAAGTTGGGTTTTAGTTGCTATATGAAAGAGAAGTTACAGAAATTAGAGAAGATAACAGAATTAACCTGCTGAAATCTGCTTTGGGAAAGCTGGAGTAAGACAGTGGAAAGAAGGTGGAAGCTTGAGGGAACTAAAGGGGTGCGTGTTTAATGTGGTAATGGAGGCGAAATTCCATGTTTAGCAGACCATTATTTTACTGACCTGGCAGCTAGCTATACTGTGTTAAAATTGTTGTATGGTCAAAATAATACTTTTGAATGCAATAACATTGTAGAGAGACTCATAATAGATCAGAGAATAAAAAGGAAATAAAACAATGATCGTGCAGGCTATTCTCATGGTAATATTTAAAAACAACCTCTTTTGCTGAGTCCTATTTATCAAATTATTCTCTTCATTCACTTCAAAATTTAATTCATCCTTCACGTAAATCATCCTTGAATTATCAGTAGTCATGTGATCATTCAAACTGACGGGCAATCAACACACCACTCTATTGCCGTGGATGAGCACTGAAAATGCACTGACAAAGTTAATGATTATGGAGAGACGTTAAGAACAAGGCCATGGAAGGGACGAAAACACTCGTTTTTAAGAAATTACTTTTGAGTGGGAGGATAAAAAAGTTAGACTTTCATTTGGAACTTTCAGATTCTTAGGTGTTGTTCATGATGCGGATGATGCTAAATCTATTGATTATAGCTTAATAAACGTACTGAAAGACGCACCAGAGCAAACATGAAGCACATTCATTAATAAATGGAGCAAGTGTTCTAAGGTATCCATTGTTGTCTTGAGAAGGGAAAAATATGCGGATTAAAACTAGCAGAGAAACAAGAAGGACCACTCAAGAAGCGCAACACCCTCGGCCAACAATTAGCCTATGAGCCGAATATTGAACTTTGCCCTGTGACTTCGACCTTCTACCAATTGCTCTCAAAATCACATTACTTCATTCATTCCTGAACCTTAACCCTACCACAAAACGAACTCTAATTCGATAAAGATTGGAAGTTGACCCTGCCTCTTGTCCTTGACATAAACCTCATATTTCCCAAAACATGTGGAGAAATTGTTCCATGGAAGAAGAGGTAATTCCGCGCCATAGAGGGGAAAATGGGTCCAATGGGTAAAAAGAGGCTCATAAGGAAAGGAGGTCCATAAGACAAAATTGGTCCATGTGGGGAATAGGCGTTTCCCCATTGCAAGACAACAGGTCCACTGGGAAATACGTCTACGGAGGTGTGGGAATTTAGATCCGATAGTAAAATTAGGCCCACAGAGGAAATAGGTCCATGGGAAAAACTGGGAAACTGGTGTCCCCCATTTGAAGAAAATATGTCCATTAGGAAATAAGTCAGTGGGGATAATAAATCCTTTGAGGGAATACATCCATGGCCAATAGAAGATACATGAAAGAAAGATAAAAAGAGAAAACTGAGTTATGCAGAAACAGGTACAAAAAGGGAGGAGGCTGTAACCATAATGGGCTGATGTTGCTAGCATCCGTAGAGGACAAACGGGGGGAAGGAAGAGGAAAAGAAGAAATCGCATACAATTATAAACCAAAATGTCTTTTTGGAAACATGAAATAACCTTCATGAAGAATTACACTGTAGAGCTCATTAGGTTTAGAGAAGAGTATAAAAAATTTATGAAAAATTCCAAATAAATTTATTCTTCAGATTTTATAATTCCACCAACGAAACCACTCATACACAATAGTAACGTAAGAGAGGTCACGACGAGAGAGGTAATTTTTAGCCAGTAAAGTATGACTCGAGCAATGTCCTAAGAAGATGAGTAATACTAGATATATTGAAAGACGCTTCTGTAAAATTTCATTGCCGAATGGCTCATTAATTATTCAGTGTATGTACACAGACAATGTCCATACAGCGCTATTTAGTGCTATACAAATAGGAATTTTGATATACAGAAGTATTCCAAGAAGAAGTTTGTAATTACCAACCCGATTGATACTATATTATCATTATTATTAATATTCTCTCAAATGATTTAATAAACAATTTTGGAAACATTTAAGAAAAATAACAAGACCTTTGTATTTACAAATCCGTTTGATACTGTATCATTAATGAAGTACATACTTTTTCCAGATGATCTAACAAACAGTTTAGGTAAATTTTTAGATGAAAAGCAACTAAGGTACTAGAAGACGCAAGATTTAGAAGCAATTACCCAACTCTAGACCGTCTACATGCAGTCAACCCACTCACTGAGAAACTGCAGAATGTAAGATATATATATTGTTATGCAGCGTATTCTGGGTCCAGCTCCTTGAACTCAGATAAGGGCACGGACTTGGGTTCTTTTGTTCAGGACCTGGCTAGAGCATGCAAACAAGGGATAGAACTCAAACACGGGCTAGCCAGTCTTACACGTACGGTATATTATCTTATAAACAAATACAGTGGACTTTACACATTTAGTACATGAACAGCTCTATATATGGCACAAGTCTGGTGTATCACACAATATTATGTATTAAAAGGGAGACAAGTATTCCATAGCGCTATGACACCATAAATTATCACAAGTATAACGCAAGGGTCGTGACATTACAATTGGGGCAGAGGAGTGTGGGGCACAATATTACACACAGTAGGTATCACACAGGGACAATGATATAAAGGGGTCAAAAGTGCTACACAGGGGTCGTGACATTACAATTGGGCACAAGTATTACACAAGGGAGTGGGGCACAACAATACACATAGTAGGTCACACACAGGGGCGATACAGGAATTACAAGTATTGCACAGGGGCCACGATAGTATGGACAGGGTATAAATTTACACAGGGGATATATATACACACAGAGTCCGTGATACTTTAAAGGAGGTCACAGTATTACACAGGGGCACGATATTCTGGACGGGGAGAATGGAGTTCACTCAGGGTCTATAGCACTATGGATGGAACACAAGTGTTGCACAGAGTTGATGACATCACTGGTGGGAGCCGAGGCTCACAGAGGCTATGTGGCAGGTGGGTACAGGTGGCGGCCCGGTGTGGAAGGAGGGCCGTCAAGGGTGCGCTCCCGATAGGGGCACTGGTCTCGAGTGGAATAATCAGGAGTCTGGTGTAAGCTAGAGGGTGGTGTGGTGGGCATCCCTTTCCTGGCGGTGACCCTGGGAGTGTGGTGGCCCTCGGAACTGGGGCCGAACAGGACTAAGGGGCACGCTGCATGGCGTCTGCCCTTGGCCGTGATGGGAGTCCTGGAGGAGGGTCCGGGCTGGTCTGGGCCTGGGGTCGGCTGTGGAGCACCCCGCGAGGTCCAGGGGCTGTGGTCTCGTCGGGAGGGGAAGGTCGTCAGGGGTTGTCTGTGGCCGCTCGCCCTTGGGGAGTCCGTCAGCTGCTGGGGGTGTCGAGGGCTGGACTGCAGGGACAGGATACCCAGGCTCACAACGGGTCCACTCCAGGTACTCTCCAACAGGGGCCCTGCTTGGAGCAGTCTCCACCTTTTGCAGAGGAGGGGAAGCAGGAGGGGCATCTCGCTCAGCCTCTGGAGGGGCGGGCTGAGCAAGAGACTGCGCCCTCGTAGGGAGCCTCCGGGACAGTGGAGGAGGGACAACTGGTGGTCTGTCCCTCAGCCTGGTAGGTCCAACGAGCCCTATGGGAACCCCACTTTGGGACAGAGGAAGGAGGTCTGGGGGACACTCCTTCCACCTGGTAGGTCCGATGGATGCTACCCAGTCTCAATCCTGGGGTAGTGGATGAAGGCGGTCCGGGGGACACTCCTTTGGGCCAACAAATCCAGTGGACACTGTCGGAGGACAACTCGTCCCGGGGACAGTAGGAGGAGAAAGTCCGGCGAACTTTCTAGCTTCTGGGGCAGGTCCAATGGACTTTAATGCCCTCTTGCTGCCGGGGAAAAAGCACAGCTGAGGGATGACTGATGGTCTCTTCCCCAGTGACAGGTCCGATGGACTCTACCACGGGCCTGCCTCCCTCCTTGGGACTGCAGGTGAAGGTAATCTGTCTGACAGTCCAAGATGCCTGCTCCCGAAGGAGGGTGGCAGAAGGAGATCCGGTGGATGCCCCCTCTTCAGTAGATCCGGTGGACACGACTGTGCCATTGTTCCCCTAGGGAAAAGTAGGACTTCGAGAACCGGAGGTCTCTCTTCCTCTTTTGGAGGCAGGTCCTGTGGACTCTGCTACCGAGGGCCTACTTGGGACTGTCTTAGAACAAGTCCCACCTCGAGTCTGGTGAGCGCTATCCCCGTCAGAGGGTAATGCACCTGGTCGATGCACTTCCTGTGGGTCTGGCTGAGTGGAAGAGGGGCATAAGATAGCTGGAGATATGGGCCGGTGTAGCGCGTAAAACCTGTAAGCCTCCTCATAGCCTCCTCTTGGGGTGGGTGTCACCTCCCCATGTCCTCCTCCTGGGGTGGTGGCGTCGGGGTCACTCCGTCGGGAGGGTATTTCATATATATATATATATATATATATATATATATATATATATATATATATATATATATATATATATATATATAATGAATTTTTTTTATTTCAGTTTTTCAAATCATACTTTGCACATCGCACAGAAATTCGATATTTTCTTTAATGTTGAGAATACTGATCTCTTCCTTACTTTACCTGCAACGTAAGATCGTACACACACACACACACACACACACACACACACACACTTAATCTGCTGTACAAACACACATCCCCTGCAAAAGGAAGTGAGGGCGGAGCAAAGGTGGGGGGGAGGCTGAAATGGGAAGATATGCAATCGCAAGTCTTTTTACAATTCTTTCAACCATCTCCTTCTCCTATTCTCATACTCAGCTCAGTTTGTTGTTTTCTGCGCCTCTCAGTATGTATCCTCTTTGAAATCAAAAGAAAAAAGGCTAAAGGTAATGTAAAGGAAAATTGGTTGATGAAATCGAGTGGAAAATATAGAATTTAAATAGTCTTTCCTTACTGAGAGGCAAAAATAAACACACACACACACACACACACACACACACACACACACACACACACACACACAAGCAAACAAAGCCCCAACACACACACACACACACACACACACACACACACAAACAAACAAACCCCCAACACACACACACACACACACAAGCAAACAAAGCCCCAACACACACACACACACACACACACACACACACACACAAGCAAACAAAGCCCCAACACACACACACACACACACACACAAGCAAACAAAGCCCCAACACACACACACACACACACACACACACACACACACACACACACACAAGCAAACAAAGCCCCAACACACACACACACACACACAAGCAAACAAAGCCCCAACACACACACACACACACACACACACACACACACACACACACACACACGACGCACTCAAATAAGAACTGTTAAGCTAATATTAACCACATTTCTTCGTTTCGAGTGAGTTAATTATGAGTATCACGACTAAACACAAGAAATATTAAAATTTCCCATAAGTCGTATTGACGCACAACCTGAACTCTGAACACCCTTTAATTTTCTTTCCTCGTGATATTTACCCATTTGCTCAGCGCTTGAAATAAATAAGTATATACAAGTGATTTCTTTTCTCTCGTGTGCGGGTGACGCTGAAGAGAATTTGTATATGTTGTTTTATATATTATTCGTTAATGTTTATTATTTTAGATATTTATGTGTTTCTATCTATTGTTTTTATCGGAGGGAATTAATGGGACATAAAATGTAAGTATTACGAATGACAGCGTAACTATAGGGTCAGAGGAAATAATATGGACAGTCGGATTTACAAACCCGTGGTTGAACCCCTGCCTTCAAAATTTAAGCTTATCACTCCATTATTTAACTCCCGTGCCACTAAAAACGCTTACACTCAAGCTTCGACGGCATCGAAATGTAGCGGGTGCATTGAGAGCTTTTGTATGATCAAGGTCTCGCCAATTACTTCAAGTTCATAACTGTCGTGCGAGCATATAATCTCTCAAGTTTGTGCTGCCTGGGCGACTAGGTTTGGTCGTATATTTCTGGCCGAGTCTTGGTATCTCGGTCTGAGGGGAGATCAGTCATTACCCGGCGTCTCCTTCATCACAGAACAGTGGAGTGCCGAGGGCCGTATTTTAACCCAGGAGATTTCGTAACAGCTTTCTCCTTGGCGATTTATTTTATCCAATACCATGTACTATCCCCTTGTAAGTTACTAATGCATGCTATATCGATACCAGAAATCTTATTATAATTCTATACTATACAGGATAACATTCAGGCTCAATATGCAGAATATTTCGTCCATTAGGAGGTGCTATGAAGCTTCCTGTGGCAACAGAAATGTGGTTCTGAGGGAGCCATGTTATATTATCTTTCCCACAGCAAGAGATACTCCCACATAACCATGACAGAGTTCATCCTTACATGGTCATTTTTTCATTGGAATTGTAATATTTCTGTTTATGCTGTATAACCTGATGTTATTAATTTGTTTATTTGTTTATACACTTGCAACAAAAGATTTTTCTTCGGTAAAAAATATATGCATTACGTATGACCCAGAATCGAACATACTGAGCTGTTACGGGGAATTAGGGAGACACCACAAGAGATCTTTGGGGGAGCCAGTGGTGCATTGGTTAGCTCATCCAGCCTGAGACTAGAAATCCTCGAGTTTGATTCTCCGGCTGGTCAAACTCTAAGACAAAGTTTATCTCCCCACTTCTCTCTGTCCACCAAGCAAACGGGGATCTACTGGTAAAAATAGATTGCTGATTGTCGTATTGTGAGGAAGACAAATTTTGCGAATGTTATGCGTCTGTTTTCAAGAACCTCTTGCAGACGATGGGCATTGATCTAAGCATTTTTTTTTTTTTTTTAGCCTCAACAACAGCTGATGGTGAACCGCCTAATTTATTGTCTTCGTTAGTAAACAAATTTGGGTATGGCAAATAATCGTGAGTATTGAATTCGATTTTAATGTTGAAGGACTGTAAGCGATAATGATAATAATAATAATAAAATAAAATGATAGACTAAGCAAGCATTATCTTCCGAAAAACTGCGTTGGTATAGGATGATGCTCATAGCTGGATGATGGGAGAACTTTGAAGCCTAAGGATTTGACAAGAAATATAATGCATATGGCGATGACAATTAGGTTTCCATGAAAAATTGTTACTTCCCTAAAACTCTGCAATCGTATGCACTAATATTCCCGTACATTTCTGCTGATATATGTTGAATTAGAGTAATATTAGCCTGCAATATTGAACGATGTGTTGTGATTTTTTTTTGTAGTTCTGTTTTGCCTTAAAACTTTCGCTTGCACTAGCAAGCCAGATAATTTTCTTCAGCTCACGAAAGCATCTGCCGGTCAGAGGGTTTGCTCAGCAGAAAAAAGCTATTTCTGTCTCTGCCGTGCTGGCAGTGCAGTAACACTACATTAATAAAAAAATAAATAAATAAAAGCTATGTATAAGAGAAAACTAGGAGCCATCTGGGACGCAATGTTTCATATGACGTTATTACATCTGATCAACAATTTAAGAGTGCTGAAGCAGAATATTGATTAGCCAGGGGCCATTGTGCCAGAGCATGTTGAAGTATGCGATCGAATCTGAATAGCGTCAGGTAGACCACCTTCTCCATTTACGGGCACACCATCCTCCTTTTGTTATTCCTACCAATGTGACAATACTGCAAATGCCCTTCTCTGTTACATCTCTGATATCGATTTCATTTTAGCTCCTTCATTTAACACATTCGATCAAGAACGTTATTCTTGTTTTATTCTTCTTGTGCCAGTACAGTTTCATTCAGAAAGAAACTTTTGGATTGGAAGAGTTAGCTTTAGCCTAAACTGATCTACTCACTACTAATTATCTCTCCCAAGCTGAAATTATCCTCTTGAGATAGCAGGAATATACCAATAGAATGACCAAACTGATTCAAAAGGTGTAGCTGTTTTTCTTCTTTCCTTATTTGCTCATATTGCCACTGTAAGATCCTTATGTGCTCCCAGATGAGTTTATTTTCCGCTGCATTCTGATCCTCCCTCCTTATCATAATAATCAAGTCTTATTCGATCAACACTGTTTTGCGCTCTCTGTTTCAGAAACATAGTAAGTAAACAGTCAAGCGTAAAATGAGTAGTGTATTGGGCGTTACCATTCACTGTTAGCAAATCAGTGCATTTTCTAAAAGCTGTGACACAGTTTTTTTCTTTGCAGAAATTAATCTCTTTTTGATGAATCCTCCTATGCTTAATTCCACCACGATATTTTGCCAAACAACATCGTTAAGGGGTCGCTTCATTGAGAACGCCGTCAGGCACGTGACCCCCATTCAATAGTTCCTGCTCCTCCTGCTCCTACTCCTCCTCCTTCTCATCCTCCCCCTCCTTCTCCCACGACAGACCCTCCTCCCTTCATAACAGTATTTTCCCGCCCTGTACAGCCGAGGAGAAAAGTTTACCTGTTACATCACTTCTTTTACATCACACTTTCCTCTGCTGGTTAATGATCCAAAGTTGAGAGAGCCATGATGTTATTCAGCCCTTAGCTTACTGATTCGATGCGTCGAAAAGGAAAGTGACAGACATGCCCTAAAAGTGAAGTAGACACAATTGAGCAAAAGGTGAATTTTTGTCCATTCCTGTACCTCCAATTTGTTCTTGGTCTTCGTTTCTTCCTTCCAGCCACCCTACTCTCATGCACTCCTGCAGCCATTCGATTTTAATCTATTAAACCATATGATATACTACTTTACATATATTTTATTCTTATAACTACCAGACGATTTTATTAATTTTAAGGGTGGCCTTCCAACTTGAGGGGATTAAATATAGCCTTCACTGATCCCTTCATTGCTATATATCATTCCGATGTTTAATATGTAACAAGATTAGGGAAAGTATTTACTCGTACTGAAATCATGAGCATAAGTTGGAAAGTAACATAATTAGCCTTGCCCGGTTTTACCTCTTGAAACTGCTGATTTATTTGTCTATTTTTGTCTGCTATATCCAGACGATTTTTTCAGCTTGAGAAATTTTTAAACAAGAGAGGTAAGATGCAACCTTCTCATACCCCTCCACCCACCAGAAATCTTTCTTACCTTCTGATAAATGTCGTACTTTATGCACAATAAATAAGATGAAATAAGTCACGGAAGTGAAGGGGTTATACGATGGACCCACCAAACCGAGGGTTCTCTCTTAACCTCTTATATCACTTGACGTTCTTTTATTGAGGCCTTGCAACCTCTAGGGAATTATAATCATGGTAGGGAATACTTGTCAAACTGGAGGGGTTAGATATAGCAGTCACTCATTATCCCCTTCATTACAGTACGTCTCCACTGGGCTGAATATAATCGCCAGGTGGCAACAAGAATAAAAATAAAACATGTCCTCTGAAAGAAGGAGATAAACGGTAGGCTAACCGTAGTGTTTGTTCTCTTCATTTTCTTAATGGATACCGTTGGGTTTAAGGAAATTTACTGTAAGAATAACCGAGTCAGTTTCATGTTTCATTTCGTCCATCTGTTAGGACCGAACCACTTAAACCTAACTGTTCACAATTTCGTCATCTATCCCTTTAATCCGAAGGAATATTTTTTGTACAATACTTTTGTTATCTTTCATGACTTACTTCAACAGACTTCTTGTAGAGACGAGTTGATAAATCTCTCCCAAGTTGAGTAAAATCATTTGGATATATCGTGGTGCTGAACGGGTTAGCATTATCTTCCACATCATATATGTTGCCAATTAGTTCCTTGACCGATCTATCCACCCATGCCATTGTATAGTAACTGTCACACGTAATTTCTGCCCCTGTATCACCATCCACGCATCTTTACTGCACTGACTCGCAGTGTTGAAACCCGAATTCTGGCAATCCTCTTTGTATTTCAGGGATGTGTCCCGTAAGTTTCACAACTTTTTCTATACAACTGGTACTATTAATTAGGGGAACTGGCTGAGCAACCTTAAAGGTACCACTGGAATTTTAAGAAGTATCTGAGCTGTAGGTTATTTGGGAATTAAGAGTAAACGAACTATTACGTACTGTACCTTCATGTAATGCCTTCTTTTCTGCCATACTCACAACGCTAATTCATCACACTGCTCTCAGTGCTCCTGATACTTTCCTTCCTTGTTGCATCTTTACCTTCAGCTCATCCTCCATACTGCCATCATTGCTCATGACAATGCCACAGTACACACATTCTCCATTTACCGTAATTTGGAGTTACAGTACACACTGTTTCTGTGTATCAGATTCACTTTCCTATTACTTAAATATAATTTTCACTCTTTCTGTACCATGACTCTACGCTGTTTTATTCTTCCCATCTACAGAAGAATACCTTATCTTAGATTTGGCTTGGGAGAAACCGCTGGTAGTCTACTAAACCGTTAATTAGAGTGCTTTCCATTCGCATCACAATGAAGTGTGTTTTCCTAAGCTGAATTTATTCGCGTGATAGAGGCAAAACTAGAAAGTAAAAGAACGTCCTCATAATAAAGTACTTAACTTTATATTCCGCTGAATGTACTAAACCCGTCATCAGATTATACAGTTTCCACTCTTCTTCCTGCATCGTCTCTGCATAATCTGCAAAAGAAAAGTTCAGACATTTTCCTGCAACTGTACCCCTCCTCCACAACCACTACCCCCCCCCCCCAAGTGTTTCCACTCTCACCCCTTTCAATACTCTATCCATTACTACAGTGGACAGCGACGGGGACATGACACACCTTTGACTCTTTGTGGCTATTATGACGCTCTCAGCAAAATAAAAGAATTTGAAAGTAGGTGGAACACAACACCAGAATTGTCCCGATCGTGAAAGGGTTAATGATAATAAACACTTAGAGGCTGCCACAATTAAAGTTAAACTGAATACAATCGTTTTTCCAGGCCATGAGAGGGTTAAGTACGGTAATATTCAAGGCCAGTTTCTCTCAATACACCGTCTACCCTTACAGCTCAAATGACTAAGCAAAATCCGTTCCTTTTTTCCTCTGACGTATTGCACAATTCACCTTCAGCAAATACTTCTGGACCTTTGCTAAGCTTCTCATTAATTTTGACAGTTCTTTTGTTTAGATCTTGAGTAGTAATGCAAGTCCATTAAGTAAAATTCGTCCCTTCGACGCAAGGTCAGAGTTCAAGATTGCGCCGTGTCTAGTCGTCTGTTGCCAGCCACTTGCATTTGGTGGCAGTCGTGATAATGATTGTGGTAGTGGTGATGGTGGGAATGATGATGGTGGTTGTGTTGTGGCGATAGTAATGGTGGTTAAGTGATGATGGTAACATCAATGATAGGTAGCAGTGAGGCTGGAAGTGGCGATGCTGGTGGTAGCACTAATGATAGTTATGGTGATGATGATGGGGGTAGTAGTGATGTGATGAAGACTGTAGAAGTGATGGTGTATTTTTTAAATAACAGAGCAGAGGAAGGAAAAACAATTGAATAAAAAAAATAATAATCCATTCGCCAGATTCTTGGCGTCTTCCATTAATAAAAAATCTTTAACAGTTGGACTTAAACAGCTGTAGGTTAAAGTTTGGCGGGAAACAACTCCGGGGAAGCGCAGTCCAGAGAGATACAGTTCGGGGAATAAAAATTCTGATAGGCAGAAGCTCTGCAATTTGGCTGTGTGACATTCCAGTCATGAGCACTACCAGATGCCCGTGTAGCACGAGGGAAGGCATGGAGAGGTGGCACAATGGACGCAACTTCGTCTAAGCATTTGCCATAAAAGTATCTTTAAAATAATGCAAGGGAGGCAACATTCCTTCTTACTTGTAGGGGAGGTAGTTTATTTGTAATAACAGGCTTATTAATAATTCCAACAGCTTTGCTCTGTTGTGATAATGGTGTCAGTGGTAATGATGCTGGTGGTGGAAACAGTGATTGTGGTAATGGTAACAGTGTTAGTGATGATGATGGTAGTGGTAGCAAAGATGGTGACGGTATCTGTATTAGGTATTAGCACTGGTCTTTATAAGGTGCACTGCAGAATAGCAGCTTTCCACTGAGAGAGAGAGAGAGAGAGAGAGAGAATGTGCATTTACCCATGCTAGTTAGCTCTCTTAGTCAACTGTGACGCCTTTAGTTTGAATAAAATTGCCCGACTTTAGTAGAAACAGAAACACTAGACTAGTTCCAAACACTGAGACTTTCACGATTCAAATTCGGCTGAACAAAATTGTCAGGTGCTGGTATATCCGGAAGAATGTGTTAAAAAAAAAAAAAATGGCCATTAGAAAATTAATCGATGTAAAAGGGGGTATCTGCAGCAAGAGGCGAAATGTTGTACTGACTGTGATTGTGTGTGTGTCAAGGTCTGTATACTTCGTCGGTATTCAATGTAAGATGTAAGAATATATTTTAACGTAGACAACACTAAAAATGCCACTTCATTACGTCAATGAATCCTAAAAATTGTTTGTGTTTCATTATTACGATTTTTTTAGCAAACAACTGAATTTTACATGTTTTTCGTTATATGCGAATACACAACAGTTTTTTTGGTGGTGGTGGTGGCATGTCATGGCGATTATCATCCACCCACAATAAAGTGCTCCCTACTTCTTTCCCTTTTAATATTCTGTTTCTGTGTCTGCCGTCCTCTACTGGTACATCTCCCTTTCCCTTTTGTCACTTTTAATTACTCTTCTTTTCAGTTCATGTGGTTCTACAGTAAGTGACAAGAATAATGGTTTCCTATAACCTAGGAAACAATTTACAGTGCAGGGTGGTAACCCTATAACCAGGTCACGAGATGAAGTGGAGCCTACTATGATCTATCTATCTATCTATATACCAAGGCTGCTTCCCCCAAGGAAAGGGAGGTAGCCGAGACAGGACGACACACTCCCCATTTACTCATCCATTCAAACACATTCATTCGCATCTTAGCCCCAAAGGGGAGAACGGACAGATCCTCACCGCACCACACAGCACAAGGGTCAACTGTGCAATGCAGCTATGATGCCCTGTTAAATGGGTGGAGAGATGCAAGTGAGCCACCCTCTCAGGAATCAAACCTTCACACTTCTCCCCTCACCTCTCGGTTGTGAGGCGCTGTCAACCACAAGGGAACATCACTTCACTGCACGGGACGGCCCTGCAGAGGCAGTTGCTTGCCTGTGACTGATGGATGTGCCCGGCCAGAAAGACTGGGGTTGATCAATAACAACAACATCAGTAAGGTTTGTAGTATCGCTGCAGACGATATGCTGAAAATTATTTTGAGTGGCGACTTCTCTGGAGTGGTGGCGACTTTTGTTACTGTAACATATGACTGCGTCTGTTCAAATGTATCCACCTATCTTTCCGCCACTCGTGGAACGCACAGATCAGACGGCAAACCAGATATTTACTGAGCCACCATGGTTCTTGAAGTGGTGGTGGTGCCATGACAAATGGTGGTGAATGGTGCTGGGGATTAATAGTAATGGTGATGATAGTGGGGAACAGTTCTTAAAGTGGTGATTGGATTGTTTGCATTGGTGACGGTGGTGGTAGCGGTGATGATGATGATGGTGATGGATGCAGTAGCAATGGTACTGCTTATGTTTATAGTTGGAATGAGTGTTTATGGCAATGGTGGTGGTAGTGACGATGGTGGTGGTGATGGTGTTTCAGTGGTGATTGCAATGGCTGCAGTGTTGGTGATAGTGATGGTTGCAGTGGTGGTGATGGTGGTTGTGGTTATAGTGACCATGGTAATGGCTGCAGTGGTTGAGGTACTGATGGTGGTTAACCTGTTTTCGTTATCAGTCCTTTAGCTGAAAAATGTCTATTTTGCATTTTACTTCAGAACTACACTGACGAGAAACGCTGGGCATTAGTAATATTACGAATTATCACGACCAGCGTTTTGAGCGAGCATGAAGAACTTATTTTGTTCCACCTCATGACATTTTTGCACAGATTATTGTAACTGGCAACAGGCAAGAGATAAAGGACCAACGTTCTTGAGATGAAAGATTAATTCATGAAGGCTATTTGTCTATTTTTGTGCTGAAGACAGGTCAACTACGAAGTGCAGGAAGTCAAAGGCTATGGATGTAAATAATAAAAATCTTCGTCAATATCTTCTATTAGGCATGCGCGACTCCTCCTCCTCTTAATAATTTTCCACGTACGCATAAGTTTCTCCTTCATATATTTCTCTCTGGCTCACACAATTCTTTCCAGTAGGTTCACACCCTCCAGAAAACCCGTTCTCTCGCGATTTACGTCAATATGCAGGATTCTGGCCGGTCAGATATACATGTCCGTCCTTTCAGATCGTGTAGTATGAAATCAATCGTCTCTTGAATATACGGTATATTCTTTGGCAGTGAGGACATGAGTGAAAAGGAGAGACGCTTTTTGATTTGGCCTTGAGGATGCCTTATTGAGAGAGAGAGAGAGAGAGAGAGAGAGAGAGAGAGAGAGAGACAGACAGACAGACAGACAGAGACAGACAGAGACAGAGACAGGGACAGACAGACAGACAGACAGACGAGCAGAGAGAGTTCAGACATTACAAGGTTAAGACCTTTGTCATACCTTTGGCTATTAGATATTTCTTCAGTTAAACAAAACAGTATTTTGGAAGCTGGAGTAAAATAATGCGCCCATTCAAGGCCAAAAGCTTACAGGTTGTCCTAACAGTGAATGAAGTAAGGTTATTCCCATGCTAAGAAGATGAAGAGACAGGCTTAGCATTTATGCCAACTAACTACATAAAGACCATTAAGACAGACGGTCATTTTAAGTTCCAACACTGCCCTAGAATAGGACAGGCAACGATCAAGTTTATATCTTGGTATCCACTGGTATTTTAGGGTGACCAGGGACAAGGAAGAAGCAAATTCTGTCTGACGGTCTCATCGGTCTGGGCACAGAATAGAACTCGAATTCTTCAATCTTCAAGTAAGACAAGCCGACTATACAAGGGTCCTCAAGGCAGACACTCGGTTTATGCTAAGTTCGACCTTTTCTTTTTTATTTGTGAAAGAAAAAAGTAACAATCGCGTCACATCCAGGTTCTCCGTTGTGGTGTTTAGTTAGTAGGGATGAAATGAAAACAAACTTTGCGTAAGATCCTGACCAGCTTGAGAATGGCACTTGGGTTTTTCAATTGTGAGCTGGATGAACGGACCCATGCACCATTGGTTCCACTCCTAGGTATGGATAAGGCTGTTGGGTGTGAGAGGACTGGACCCAGGCCGATGCAACGCCTCCCCTCACACCACCGGATGTTACCACTGCCTGGTCTTCATTACCGAGGTGTGGATTGCAGAGGAGGGCGGGGCGCTCATTATGTATCTGCTTGATCACGCGGTCATGATTGAAGGATCGCTCGTGATGAATGGTCCAACTTGGCCTGGGTATGAATGCAGAGTTGGCAAGGATGAGTGACTATTGGCAGGATGGTGGAGGGGTGTTGCCCCAAAGAATACAGGTTATACCACGATACACTGAACCCCAAATACGAAAGTAGAGAAAGATCAACTGGATAGAGAAAACTGTTGAAATACGAGAAAAATACAACAGAGAAAAGATATTCTAGACACTTTCAGCACTAACCACTACCCACAGGCATGGTGTTCATACCTTCCTAATTGCAGTTAATTTCCTCATTACCCCAAGGATCGTAAGTGGTTCCCTGTGTTGGCAAGATATCCAGCACCAGAGGCGCCTGAAGATTTACATCGGCTCACCAACGACTCATTAAGAAGGATCTCATTATATGAACACAGAAGCAAGAGGGTTATCTAGTTATGAGAATGTGTTCACCCTGAGTCTTTTTAGGTCATTATATACAGTATATATATATATATATATATATATATATATATATATACACACTCTTTTCTGACTTCTGTAAATATAGCAACAGTTTACTTCTAGTGTTTGCAGCACTGACCATTGCGCTTGAGGTGGCTACTGATGTACAGATTAATGATAGCTTGACGTAGACATCCGGTCCATTATTCTCCACACAAAAACCATGAAAATCAGCTGCGTTCGTCCCTGCAAGGCATGTATGAGCATGAAACCCGAATTTCGCAACGCACGGCATCCTATAGAGAATACTGGGAACTGTAACATCTGGACCCCTCTTCGACGGAACACTAAATAAATATCTTAGTAATTAGTTAAGTTATATAACCAGGTACGACCATATTAGGTATGCTCACTTTTAGAGGTTAAATAAAAATTTTTTGCCATCGTTAAATCTCCTTTAACCACCGTGAACGAGCTACTGACTTAATCATCCCTGTAAGCTAGGGAGATTATTACTACCTCTTCATCAGACAGCGGCGAGTGCCAGGTGTAGGGTAATTTCCCTGATTTAGGGTAATTTCTATGCTTTCAGGGTTACAGGGTAGAAATTTGGAAAACACCAAACTCAAGTAAATTTTTACCAAAGGCTGAAAAGTCTACTGTAACAGCAACTTGCACTGGATCCCCAGAGTATTTTGCAGAAAAATATCCCTTCCTTTGCCCCATTAGCATCTAACTTTCTAAATCTTGTCCCCGAGGATGACATAAACACCATTAATAATGACTGGCGCGTACAACGAAACACAGCTGAATGTCTAGAGCGACATTAATGTTTGGAAGTTTTGGATGGGAGTGAAGGATCTGAAGAAAGATGATGGTACACCCCTCTTTCCACTCGTGGGAAATTTCATGACAAAACTGTTGTGTTTTGCCCCATTCATATATATATATATATATATATATATATATATATATATATATATATGTGTGTGTGTGTGTGTGTGTGTGTATGTGTGTGTGTGTAAGCTAGGGAAATTTTCAGGTAAACAGGGTAATATTAGGGGCAAATCAAGGGAAATTTTGCCATCTCAGCTTGGCAGCACTGGTGGTGACAGCCAGACCTGCTCCAGATCCAGAAGTGATAAGAAGCTCGGAATACCATTAGGCTGCTATTGGAATCTGAACCTTAGAACACTTAAAATCCTGACTGGTTACTGAAACCAACTTGAATATTGCTCTTGATGTATTAGAGATGTGGAATGAGATATCATAGATGATATTTAGGTCAGAAGTCTAGAACTGTGACTCTGGTAAAAGAAACCACGTTAATGTTTAAGACGTTAAGTTAATCTTCACAACTTTCCATACAACTCTATCGTGGTCTTCATTGACGTACAACTCAAGTAACCATTTTCTTTCAGTATCCTTGCTTCTTTTCTTCGTTACCTGCTTGAAAAAGATAGTATTAACTCCATTTCAGAATGTTTCACAAACGTTATCTATGCCAAACCGTCTCTCTTCTTTCATCAGACCTTTACAGTTCCGACTTCGTACGTAGCCCTTATTCGTCCCTTGGGTGAAAAACATGGATGTATGTGTGTGCGGGTGTGGCGGGGGGAAGGAGACAAATTGGCTCTCCTCAAATCCCTTCTCTATTCGTCACAGGGTCGATTTACTCTCTTTACTTTCAAAGTTGGACTCCATACGGCTTTTCTGAACACTTGGATGCTACGCTCCTTTGACAGAAACACAGCACTTGTCTTGTCACACAGTTCACTGCATTTCTAACTCAGTAAAGCTCGTATTTTTAGCAGTCTTCCATATGCAAAACTGGTCTTCCTCGTCTCTCTCTCTCTCTCTCCCATGATCTCCATTAATATTTAATGCATTTCATTTAGGCTGCTCAAAATGTTTTTCATTTTTTATCTGTTTTCTTCCTAGAAGACAACTTGGGTGGCTTACGGATTTAAGTTCTTTCGTTTTTCATGAAAATAGTAAATAAGAGCAGAGCTAGAATCAGGAGGCAGAAGATCATCGTACACCTGTAAGAAACCCTTTTGATTAATATGGAAGATCTAAAATTTAGATGAAACCTAAACGACGGCTTACTAATTGTGCATTTTACTATCCTTAACTTTAAGCACTGTTGCTCTTCATTGGAAAACCTACCTTATTCCAAGGGATTCTTCTATATATCTATCTATCTATCTATATACCTAGGCTGCTTCCCCCAAAGAAAGGGAGGTAGCCGAGACAGGACGACACACTCCCCATTTACTCATCCATTCAAACACATTCATTCGCATCTCAGACCCAACTACTCTCATCTTATCCCCTGTGGCGGGGGGGACACAATCTGGCCGCACTATGGGGTGGTACTACTACTCTGCGGCCAGGTTGTGTTAGGAAGAATACTGCCACCGTATTCCCTGCGTGTCGTAAAAGGCGACTAAAAGGGGCGGGGTGAGGGGACTAGGGACCCCCTCCTCTGTTTTTTTAGTTCCTAAAAAGAGACAATATATATATACACACACAAAAGTTAAGGATACGAGTGCATCAGGACCCTTTAAATTATGACCTCCATGTGATGCGGTTTGAGAATGCGATTTTATGTGGTGTGGTATGAGAGTGTGATATGGTTTAGTGTGGTGTGAAGCGTGTAGTGCTGTGGCTTCAATAAAGTCGCTGAAATCTACGGGGCTGAAACTACTCTCATCTGAATATCACTAATGAAAGACAAACAGAAAGAGCCGCTACGAGAAGGACTCCTAGATTACATTTAAGAATGAATTGTATAAGTGTTTGAGTCTGAGGGCAGGTGAAGTTGAAGAAGTGCAGTACGTTAAGTAAGTTTGTGGATGAACGAGGTACGGAAGTTAAGGAAGAATAAGAATGGACGTCGGAAAGAAGTGTAGCGATGATATGATACATAAATGAGCAGATGACAAGGGTTACATCCTTACATTAGCCTAGCAGTCAAATGAATAATAATCTATATAGGCCTGTGAAAGGGTACCAATAATTCCCAATATTTTTAAGAACCGTGAGTGAATGTGTGACCCCCTATATTAGTAAGAACATGGTTAGGAGAATGCAGCTGCTGCTGCTGATGATTATGATGATGCGCTTAAGAAAGGCATGTTTAGACAATTTAAGTACATGACGACGATTTAATCTAGGGAAAGAAATGGATGGGATCTTCGATAGATAGAGTCATTATCATGAAGAGCAATTATGTAACCTGTGAATCAAAAGCCAACAGCCTACCGTTAAGAACAATACAACACACCCGAATCATAGGTCTTTAGGCAATATTTTTCTGACTTCCCATGTAACAGTTACTACGTCCATAGCTTAAGGCACTTTGAATTTACAGGGCTCATTAAGATCATCGTCTTGGGGATGGGTGCACACATTCTTTATTACACCCTCTGGCTAATACTAAAAACCACTGGTTTAATGACGCTTGATTAATGAGGCTAAAAAGAAGCTACTTCAAGAATGTACTGCCACTATCTTACCCCTGGGCCATGTGTACTTTTTTTGCTTCTGTCCGGAATACTTCTTTTTTTCCCCCCAGTCCACAGAGTGAACCAGGCACGGACGAAGACGATGATAACGATGGTGAAGGTGGAAGGGGAGGAGGCGATTTTAAGAGAAAATATTCAGGAGGAAGGGACGCCTTACTATCTTGCCTAGGAACATAAAATTTTGCACTGTGGTAGACCTCTACCTGCACCAGGGATTTGCCAGTGTGGGCCCCTCAAGAGCCGTCCCTCATGAGGCAAGAGCCTCGTAGGTTTCCTGCCAACGCTGACATGCACGACATTTTTTTTTTCCTATGGAAATTAAAAAAAAAATAAAATAAAATAACAGCGGTAGATCTCAGCTCAGGCATAACGCAGAGTAAGATCCTGAGGAATGCTCCCTTCAGGGAATCAGACCCTGGAGGCTCTGGGCAACGCCGATGTGGATGGCCATAGATTTTTATTTTTTATTTTTTTAAACCAAAGACAGCAAAATTCTTCACAACATTAGACCTCAACCCAGATCAGGTTTAGGCAGGATGGAACTCTCCCACTTCCCACTAGGGGGTGACTTCTGCCAGAAACCTCAGTATTTTACTTCGGAACACGAAATTTTGCATGGTGATAGACTTCATTCAGGCTACGTTTTTCGGCTGGGGTGGGACCCTCAGCGGTTGCCCTCCACTTGGGGAACGGCTTCAGGGATCCTAGGTAACACCAATATACCTGGCCACAGATATTTTTTTTCTTTACAAAAATACTGAATATGCATATTGGCAAACCTCTTCCTAGACCAGATTTTAAGCATGGTGGGACTCCCCAGTCCACGGGAGATGGGAGGATGCCCCAAGGAGGTGGTAAACCACATCTTTTATTTAGGACCATGAAGTTGTGTACAGTAGAAGAATTGTGTACATTGGTAGACTTCCACCCGGGTCAGGTTTTAGGCAGGGTGGGACACCAGAGGACCACGGGGTAAGGAGCAACGCTGATGTGTAAGGCCATATATATATATATATATATATATATATATATATATATATATATATATATATATATATATATATATATATATATATACACGAGGTGCTACCCGAAAGTTCCAGTAATTTGAACAGAGGGAGCCAACCATTTGCAGTTTTGCCTTTTGCCCATAGGAGGAGTCAGCAGCTCCCCTTGTGCGTCAGTGTGGCCCCGGCCATGTCTGTGAGCTTACTATTGTAACGTGGTGTATAGGTGGTTTGGCGGTTTTGCAATGGCAGACCTCACGGAGCAAAGAACCTGCATCGAGTTCTGCTTCAAGATTAGCAAGATGGCTGCAGAAACTCACCAGTTGCTTCAGCAAGCTTTTGGTGACAATGCCATATCCCAAAGCAGGACATTTTTCTGGTACAAGCGGTTCAAGGAAGGACGAACGTCCGTCGATGACGATGACCATTCTGGACGACCGTCAACGGCAACAGTACCAGAAAACGTTGGAAATGTTCGTCATGCTATCCTTGCAGATCGTAGACGAACTATCCATGATGTTTGTGATATTGTTGGACTGTCGCACGGGAGCGTGCAACGCATTTCGTCGGACGTGTTGGGCACGAGATGCATCGCTGCAAAATTTGTGCCAAGCCTGCTGAGTGACGAGCAGAAGGCACATCGCATTGCAGTTTGCAGGGAGCTCAAGAATCAGGTCAGAGATGACGCCACCTTCATCTCCAAGGTCATAACTGGTGATGAATCATTGGTTTATGGTTATGACCCAGAGATAAAGCAGCAGTCATCGCACTGGAAGTCTTCCAATTCATTGAGGCCGAAAAAAGCGCGTCAAGTTCGCAGCAATGTCAAGTCGGTGTTAATTGTTTTCTTCGATATCCGAGGGATTGTTCACAAGGAATTCGTCCCACCTTGTCAATCTGTCAGTGGAAAGATTTACTGTGAAGTTTTGCAGTGTCTGAGGGAGAACATCCGTCACAAACGTCCAGAACAGAGGAAGAACAAGGATTGGGTCTTGCATCATGATAACAACCCCTCCCACACATCAGTTGTTGTCCGGCAGTTCCTAGCTTCGACTAACACGGTAGTCATTCCCCACCCACAGTATTCGCCTGATCTTGTACCCTGCGGATTGTTCTTGTTTCCCAAGCTGAAATTATGACTGAAACGGGGTCGATTTGACTCGACTGAGGAGATCCAGACAGAAATGCAGGAGGTGCTCAAGATCATCATGCCTGAAGCCTTCCAGGGATGTATGGACTCGTGGAAAAAACGCTGGGACCACTGTATACATGCCCAAGGGGACTACTTCGAAGGCGACAGTGAGATCTAGGAGGTAAGGTAACTTATTTTCTTACAATAGACAGATAGATAGATAGATAGATAGATATTAAAACTGGATCGAAATTATGCACTCTATCCAAAATCAGGTTTTAGGCAGGGTAGGATTCCCTCACAGAGGGAGCCGAATGCATGACCATTGTTTTTCATCTAAGAAAGTAAACTTTTTGTACAGTGGTAGACCTCCACACGGACCAGGCTTTAGCCAGATTTAAAGCCCTGCTGGTTGCCTCCGTTAATAATCATTTCCTTATCCTTAGAATTCTGCGAGGGTGGCTGCGGCCTTTGTATTATCACGGCTAAATTTGGTATTATTTGAATTTCTTGTGAGCCTCCAGGTTTCATATATGGAGTGGGACTGCAGTTATCCTATGGTTGTTTTTCTCTTCGTCTTGCCGAAATTAAGTTTCATTTATCCTAACGTTGATTAAATATCCAACTCCACTTTTCCCGAAATATGTCACTGCTAGCTAGAAACCTCTTTAGCAGTTTTACTTTTTCCTCTTAATCCGGCTTTTAAATTTGGATGTTTTTGTTGCAATACTCCATTTGTTTTCCCACTAACTTCGACCATCATTCTTTCTAATGAGTCCAAACTTCTCGAAATGAACTGATCTTGATTTCGGCCCTGATTTTTTATTTTTCTGAGAAGGCAGTAGGGGAAGGGGTCTTGGCTCTTTCTTTATGCATAACAAAAACTTATTTCCCTATTATTGCTTAGATTTCACTTCAAAAACCTTATCACTGAAACATTGCTTATGCTCTGTTTAGTGTGTATTGTTATTTCTTCGTTTGTCCTCTGGCACTGTTTAATTTCATACTATATCAGCACTAGTAATATTAGTTATTTACTAACAATTACTTCAGTCAAACTCGAATTAACTACCTTTGTCCAAAGTAGCAGTACATGTATCTTGTGCGATCCTTTCATGTCATTGTCACATTAACAGATCCCTGAAATAGTAACCGTTACTCAGTGACTGGGTAGTGAAAGTAACCGAAACTTTTTGGCCTCAACTTTCCAGTAATATTTCGCCATATTGATGGTAATCGAGAAATCTAATTTTTCCCCCTGCCAGTCTCTACAGGGAATAATAGTTACGTACGTTGTTTATGTAGATTGATACTTACCAGATAGACAGAACTAACACTGATATCACTGTTCTCAGATATGTTAACCCGAGGAACTACTATGCTAATTCTTGGGGAACCGTACAGTTACCTTCTTTCATATATTTAGAACAGTCGCAGAAAATACCCATGTGAGGGACCCCAGAGGCATTATCCCAACATTGTGGGTCACTTCCTTTCCACCAACCCGATGATTTGGGCATTCACGCCTCTGTTATCAAATATTGTTAGATCGGAGAGTCGATATGAACCCAGCATGGTATTATACAGGTTACGCAACAGTACGCATTAGACCTTCCACTATAGAGGGTGCCCCGTAAGTTGAATAAACGAGTCTGGAGGTAGAAAAACATCATCATCATCATCATCGTCGTCGTCTTCATCCACCAAGGATAGGACCCAGTACGATCCGGAAATAAAGAATGGAAAGTACAAAAGTGGGATATTGTTAAAAAAGAATTTCACTGTAATGACTCTTAGGAGAGACGTGTTGAATTGCAGAGATTAGATATAGGCTTCAAGATCTTTCAGTGAGCCATGTTTTGCCTAAGTTGAATACGACTGTTTGGAGGAGGAAAATTATGACTGAACGAGTCTTCAGTCTGAGCGGGTTTGTAGAGATTGTTCTAACCCCTTCACTAAGACAGGTCTTCCTTAAGGCGAATATAAAGGTCTGGCTGTGATAGGGCTGGAAAATAAAGGATCATTGTACTGAAGGGATTACCTATAGAGGGTACGTCCTTTTTCAGTTTCCTTTCCATTGTTTGTTAATTTCTCATCATATCTTCTGTTTTATGGTTAACCACTTCTCTCAGATGAAGTTTTTGCTATTCAGACTGTGATAAACATTTTCAAGCACAGAAGGAATAGATAT
>NC_137029.1:10493094-10510594 GCF_032717465.1 Coenobita brevimanus
ATATATATATATATATATATATATATATATATATATATATATATATATATATATATATATATATATATATATATATATATATATATATATATATATATATATATATATATATATATATAGAGAGTTAAAGCTCATAAAGCTTTACTCGTCAGAGACGCATTTCAATTTTGCTACCTCGAAGCTATTTCATTCAGCTTAACAGAGACTTTCCGAACCTGGGGGTTAGATATGGAAGCGAGCATCACCTTCACTACAAAAGGTTTCCCGTAATATTAATGAAATTGTCCGCAGGAAGTAATAATAATAAAAAAGTGTCACCTGATTCAGGGGGTTAAGCTATTAAATCCTATGACTTTTTTCTACTTAATTCCTGCTGTCTTTAGACAATTATATTTAACTTCGGAAGACCCTCGTTTACTGAAGAGCTTAATGATTGCCATATACTGTATCTAACCCGTACAGTTTGAAAAGTCTCTCCAAAAATGCATAAAATCGTCTGGAGATAAGAATAAAACAATATATACGTTAATGGACTGAAGGTGCTTATGGCTAGACAAAGTACATAGTAAACACTGGTATTTCAGACTGATGAGATGACGTGAGATTAGAAACATATTTGGCGTTCCCTACCCGAGACAAAATGATGGTGTGTGTCCGCTATCGTGGTTCTATGTAATGTTTTTCTACCCTTGCATTATTTTCGTCCTTTCTCACAACTTGTTTTCTTGCCTCCTTTTGTGTGTTTTTATCGTGTGTCTGTTTTCGTCTGACGCGAGTTTAGCAAAGACGCAGAACCAAACAGTTTCATGTTACTACTAAACTAAACATTTACGAACACAGAAAAACAACTGTTTTACAAAGAACTTACCGAGTTTATACTTAACAAAATGGATAAAGAATAACAATCGTCATTTTTTCATTACGGGACATTTCTTTCCCCCCCCCCCCCATCTCTCTATCCCTCCCTCTCTCTCTCTCTCTCTCCCTCTCTCTCTCTCTCTCTCACACACACACACACACACACACACACACACATATAACAAAAAGCTGAAGAGCAAGAGCAACGAGGAATAGGAAAGGAAGATGCATTAAGTTAAAGCAGTATAACCAGATAAACCAGCTGGAAGGAATGTTGATAAACGAGTGGGAGAAAAATATATGAAAAATGCGTCTGGAAGGACGAAATATACCTTAAATAAGAGACATGGAGATTAATTGGTTATAGAGATGGAAAATACAGATCATTAAAACCCTGTATAACGAGAGAAATACAACACCGAGCTGTTGCATTGAAGAGATATGAACGAACATAAAGTCAAAGGGATTTCAGGTTAAACTGGATATAGGTTTAGAGAATATTGCACAATATATTAATTTAATAAAAGGCAAGAAAAATGTAAACTGTAAGGATGAAATATGAAATGAAAATATATTGTCATGTGGACTATTCCGTTGTATGAATGGAAAATACAGTCGATTAAACAGAGGAGAGAGAGAGAGAGAGAGAGAGAGAGAGAGAGAACAGTTGCAGAAGTGCAAGATGTGCAAGTCATTCAATTGAGGTTAAAAACAAAATTTGCTGTACAGATAAACACTGAGTGAAAGAAATATCACCGAACGAAAGACACCTATTATAGGTTTTCGTACAGGGATTTAAAATCTACCTATTCATTGCCAGACGCCTTAATCCCGTAAGGGTTGGCCACAAACAAATCGCCTCCATTTCGGTAAAATGGCAGGGAAGTGGAAATCATTCATAAACTGGCTGCAAGGAGGGAATTTACATAGAACGCCACCAAGTTAGATAAAAATATAAATTTAATGTAATGATGGAAAATACATTAAAAACTATTGAATCTGAGACCCACGTAGCTGAAACTAGCACACGAAAAAAAATGTATTAAAAAACACACAGGAAGAAGGATGTATGATCGTTAATATACACATCAGACTCAAGAAAAGCATATGTACGAACCTACAGTAGTGTGCTGGAGAAAGAAACAAGGACAGTTAATTAAACACATGGACAAATTTACTTCTCAAAACATGTACAAAAAAAATATTGTTGGGAAAATACTCACACGACAACAGCAACCGAGACAAACATGTAGATACCTTTGGTGAAGGGAAAAATTAGAGACAAACTCACTATAGGGTAAAGGCACATAAGTATAATCATCAAACGAAGAAATTATATATATATATTTTGATGCAGGGAAAACATTGGCAGACCCAGTGTACTATAAAGATGAATATTACGCAATATCAAAAATAAAATGAGAGGAGTGTACAGATAATTAGGGGAAACATATAAACAAATTTACTGCGAGGATGGAAGACGAATTAAGAAAAACTAAATGATGAGGCAGGCGAGACGGCAGGTGAGGTGAGGTTTGTGAGGAGGTGGTGGGGTGGGCGAGACAGCTGCCCCAACACCTGCTTGTAGCCAGGGCAGGTGTGGCGTCCTGTCTATACCCTCATGCCACAGTTTCTATCTTGCACCTTCCATCATCGTCATTATCATCTTCATCAGGTCAACTTTTATATTTCACGAAAGGTGATGCTGGCGTTAAATCATTTCTCCATCCTTTTGCAAGTTTTCGTCTTACATCTTCCTCTGTTATCATTATCATCAGCCGCAGTAGCATCATTACATTCATCATCATCATCATCATCATTCTCATTAATGCTACCTAAGAAGATGAGGTGAGACGAGCCAGGGAAGGTTCTTCGTCCTATCTGTATCCTCTTGCTTCAGTTTCCCGTCTTACAGCTCCCATCATCATCATCATCATCATCATCGTCATCATCATCATCATCATCATCATCATCATCACCATCATCATCATCATCGCCGTCGTCCCCACCATTATCATCATCGACCCTTATCTCTACCTAAAATGAGATCAGGTGAAGCAGGGACAGGTGTTTCGTCGTCTTTGTACCCTACTGTCTCAGTTTCCCTCATACATTTTTTATCAAGATCATAATCAGTACAGTACAGTATTAACATGTCAGTCTCCTTTTCTGTTTAAGAAGATGGACTGAGGCATAAAATAAATTTACTTATCACAGGTTTCGTTAGAGCCGGTTTCTGTCAATACACGGATTCGTATTTGGACATACAACCCACCTTGAGTGAATATCCTAGTTCTGCACATTCGTATACCTGCCTTACCTAAAATAATAATAATAACAGTATATTCCATTGCCATAGATTCCTTCATACTCATCTGGCTTTATGGTAATGCTTCTGATGTAACTATACTGGTGCTAGATTTTGCCATAAGCACACAATTTAGTTTTCCCTTTAAACAGTTATTCTTAATGCTACAGTTCCTAATAGGTTTGCCCCTTTGAAGCAATACATCGAATAATACACCATATCATAACCCCTTGAGTCCAGTGACGGTTTAGTTTGTCCTTTCTTCCTATATATCTCGAGCTGGAGGGGAAAACTAACTACTTTAGAAGGTGAGTAAATGAAAATAAATTAATATCGTCTGATGGCAGCAAGAACAAAATATGACAGACATTGTCAGGCGGTAGGATGTAGCGTCCTCCTCCCACTATGCGCCAATTTTTTATGTATTTGTAAACAACGGTTTCCATCGCACACATGCGACTTTTAAATACTACATCCAATGTCACAGTGCATCACACTGCCAGTTTTATAGTGCAATTTTCATGTTCCTGAATACGTATAAGCAAAGTAAGACTCAGAGTGCAATAGCCGCGCCGTACAGTTGGTTTAAAAAGGCCGAACTTTTATTCCTCCCCTTTGACTTTGATGTGTCATCGATTGCTCCAAAAATCAGGTTACTTCATCCTTTCCTGATCAAGATGCCCTCTAATTTTGGTCCGAATCGGATCATAGGCGTTTAAGTTGACCTTGTTCTGTGACCTTTACCTCTCATGTAATGTTTTTGAAATAAAATTAATTCATATTTGGCGAAACATTTAACCCTTCCACTAAGTTTGGTCTAAATCGTATCAATATTATTCGTGTTAAAGGGCTAAAACTTTGACTTTGTCGGTGATCTTTACCTTCGCCATATTCTTCTCAAAACCGAACACGTCATCCTTTTCTGTTCCTCAGCCCTTCCACCAAGCTAGGTAAGGATCGAACAATAGCTCTTTGAACTGATCTTAACCTAGGTCCATGACCTATTACCTTTGCAAGCCAAAATTTAACCATCTAATATTGCATTAGTTTTAGTGCAGTTTCACCAGTGTTTTTTACCCTAATCTTGCTAACAAACAGAAAGACAGACAAACGCGGATGTAAATATCAGAATAACCTCGTGTTTCTCTTGTCTTCATACAACTTTGACTTCCATTCAATATGTCTATGTAAAAAAATATATATTTGTGTGTGCTCTCTTCTTGTACCTCCCACGTTTCTTTCATATTAATCATATCACCACCCCACGATTACAACCAAGTGAATTTCTTGTAGTGAGGGCGTTAGTGAAGGCTACCGTATGTCCAACAACTCGAGTTCCAAAAGTCTACCGTATACCTTAATACAAACTCATGGTGGTAGCAAAAATGAAATATAGTACGGCACCTTATAGATGAGAACAAAATTAATGTGTCATTTCTTCTGTAAAATATGTCTGGGTTTACAACACATCCTTCCATTCAGTTACTTCATAAATTCGTACTTTCATCAGATTTTTGTAACACAGAAGAACCGTCAAGCACTACAGTATCCTCCATGCACATTTGAATTTGCCAAAACACACCTAGATTAACAATGTACCCTTGCATCCCCCATCATGCATATGTGACTTACCTAAATTTTTCTGGATGAACAGTATAGTCACAGTCCTCTCACGGAAATGAAAATAATCCATATTGTGGTCTATTTACCTTCTTCACTTTTGCTATCTCCAGGCGATTTTATTCAGCTTGGGACAGACTTTCCGAACTAAGACGATTTGACAAATAGCTTCTCTAACCTCTGCATTATGAGAGATTTCCTTTATGCTAATCAAATCCAGCAGTTGAAGCAAGACTGAATTGAAAGACATCTTATCGTAGTGAAAGGACTGAGGGAAAAGATGCCCCATACCAGGTCATACCAGTATTTTCCTCGCATTCAGAATTATATTAATATTATGAGTAAACAGAGATGTTAGGATAAATGCATGATGTACTTTAAAACTGTCGATATATTCTTGATTCTTTCAGTGCGAAAGGTCTTAAAATGCAGTAAAATCATGTATCACTGGCAGGATTAGAACAGAAAATCGTCCATGAAGTAGCTAACAACAACACTTTCTGGTTTCTTTAGTCCCAGATATCCTTTCGAATTCAAGTAGAACTGTCTGTAATCATAGTAGGACGAAGATCAGTTGAAGGTAATAAACAAAATACATTATGCGTAACGACAAATAAGCATTAAAGTCATCTGTATGTAGCAACACTAAGGCAAATAATTTCGTCCTCGTTCTGCAGATGATATCCAAATGCTGTGTTCTCATTAGCGAAAGACAACTCTCAATTACACGAACGGGAAACGAGCAGGTACACTTGTCATTTACACCTGCATGATATTCTTAATTCATACACTCCACTGGAACTCTGCGCAATACACTTGTAGGACACTGGTACTGCGTCAGGAAATTCAACATAATGTATACAGTACGATGAGTTTATTCCCAATTATTCTTTCTTCCATCAGACGATTACATTCATCTTAAGCATACTTTGAACCGGAGGAGTTTAAGATTAATTCTTTGTCAAATAAACTTGTCTGGAGGTAGCAAAATTAACTAAGAAGAAGGAGAAGATTTCAGTGGCTATAACAGCAATAGCTTATGTACTCCCAGGCTCATCTGACTATGAACTCAGTAGACTGCAGTCTGAAGTTGCCTCCCTCTTGAATTCATCATTTCCCGTTGGGGAGTGGAAGGGAGTTGAGGGGCGTTTGCCTAACCATCAGTGGGGCAGTCCATCTATGTCAGTGTCTAGCTTGGAGGCGCCCCTCAGCAATACCACATGACCATAGTGAAGGGGAAATATATATCTGACTTGGAATCATGTGATTCTCTGTGGCTGTAAACAAGGCAAAGCAATACATTATCCTATTAATTATCAGTTTACACACAGTGCTAAACTACGCACCATGTAACCATTAAACATGTTTGGGTTCATTCGCTCGGGACTTATCTTGGAAAGATTTTTCACATCTCTTGTAATATCTGCTTCCAAGAGATTAGCTGTGCTAATCCGACTCCGTACCTTCTTTATCCCTGCACAGATATTGACTTTTATACACTGGTTTTATTCACCCCTGTGTAGAGTACAACTCTCACATGTGGGAAGGCTCCCCACATACAGCTCTTCTCAATAGGGTGGAGTCAAAGGCTTTTCCTCTCATTAACTCTCCTCCTCTTACTGGCTCCCTTCAACCTCTGTCTCTTCGCCGCAGTGTTGCATCTTTATCTCTTTTCTATCGCTACCAATGGTCACTGCTCCTACGAACTGTCTGCTTGCGTCCCTCCACCTCTATGACGGGCGCGTAACATCCGTCTGGCAACAAACTCTCATCCCTTTTCTGTTTATCCCTCTAATACAAGAGTTAACCGTTACTCCCAGTCCTTCATTTATGCAACAGGTCAACTCTGGAACTGTATCCCTCTGTCTGTATTTCCTGCTAGCTATGATCTCCAGTCTTTCAAACGCAGTGTGTCCAGGCATCTTGAAATGAACGGATCTTGAATTTGGCTCTCTTTTGTATTTTTTTTTTTCTTGGAAGGTATGGTTTGCGGGCTCCTGGCCTTTGGTTCCTTCTTCCTTGCATTAAAAAAAAAAATCTATTCAGTATGATGATGTCCGTTTCTTAATAATAAGAAAAAAACAGATGACGTGATTTAACTTACGATGGGCCTCTAGGAGTAAAGGGATTAATGATGACTTTATCTAATACCTACAGTTCGAAAAATCTCCCCTAAGCTGACCCAAGTAATTTGACAGTCGCGAGAAGACAATAAAGACGTTATCGTAACAAAGAGATTAAAGTTCGAGACATCTCCCCTGAGCTGGCCCAAGTAATCTGGCAGTCGAAAGAAGACAATAAAAACGTTATCATAACAAAGAGATTAAAGCAAAGGAAGAAAAGAATGAAGCACACAGACCACCAAGCATCCAAGGTAACCATCTGAACACGAGCACAAGCAAGAGGTGCCATACGCGTCTGAGTGATTGTTATTTATGGTGCACGCTGAAGGAACATGAAGATAATGGAAATGTGAACATATAGTTGGTTGGGAAACTTGGTGTTGGCTCATTGCTGGTTTAGGTCTGTTCACCAAGGCCACCTACCAAACGTCACTCAATCATAAATGTTGAAGTCCAAAGGTTAAGACACTCCAGTATTACCCCTTATGTGGAATAGGAGTCCAAGTCTAAGCTGCCACTGAAACATTAATAGATAGTAATTATAGTAAACGCATTGGCATATAACTGACTGGCACAATGTTGGACACATACTTCCCCAAGTGCTAAGTGATTCTTTAAAAGTGCAGAAAAAACAATTACAAAGCATTACCTGGAATGCACTCCTCTCACGAGCACTACAAAGGCATTACTTTGCGACAATGAGCTCATGACATTTTGTATATTATTGTGGCTACCGCCAAACCATTTGGTCCAGATAAGAAATACTTGCCAGATGAATGGACAACATGACGTAGAATCGTAGATGAATTACTCTTCATGGAAATTCCATCTTAGCACTAGTCAATGAGCTGGTCAGTCATCTTAAATATCTGAACTACGTAGCATAACCCTGAGACCCAAAGCTCCTGATGGGACAATGAAATACTGGATATTTAACAAGTTAAACAAAGACAAAGCACAGGCTAGGAGCCTCTGTGGTACAGTGGTAGTGTGCGTTTTCGTACATGGAAGAACGAGGGTTCACTCCTCGCCAGGGTAACAAACTTTGGAATGTTCACACGGGCACGTACTGCTTTGGCGGTGCAGTGGTTGAACCAGTGTCGCATACTAAATTATGCTTGCACCCAGTCGACTTGCGCAGGCCGCTTACACTTGGTTCACAGACTACACACACATCCAAAGCCACTCCAACATTACAATCACACTTACCAGCACTTCTAACCCTACATACAATCTTTGCCAGACAGCCTAAGCCACTTGGTGGACATGCATTGGCTGTATCGTCCCCACTTCGGTTGGGATAGGCCAGTCCTTCAGTGAACACTCTACGGATGATGATGATGATGATGATGATGGTGATACATGGAGGCTGTCAATCACTTATAGGAAGCACATCTCTTCCTTGGGCCACTATATTTATAACTGATGATCTAGAAAACTAGAGAAATGCATTTTAATTGAACTTTGATATAAATTTACAATATACAGTTTTAGTACATGCCTCCTGTTTGTGTACATGCTGTCGGCTTTCGAATAAAAGGCATCAGTCTGCATGTATAAATATATATTGTTACATAGCCTATGATTTCATCATCCTTTGTGTAATTTTAACGCACAGTTGCTGCATGTTTGATCACGAACGTGTTCTGCCTCAGTCCCCCCTTCTACCGTTATAGTAGAGTAAGTTGTTCTCTCTGTTATACTTTGCGGGATTTTCAGCTCTCTGTCCCCATGGCTTCATTTGCGCGTCCCTCTTACAAGTTGTATCAAGCTCTCCTGGCCCCTATATAATGAGCTCAGTCTCTGCATCATTGCCACTTAGATCTGCTCCTCATTTTGTTCACATCTCTGTCCTCCCCTGTACAGATATTAATATTGTGAGTGCTCAAGAAGTCTCCAACCATCTAGCAGCTGTGTGTAATTTGAGTATAATTGTTGCATTTTTTCTTGTACTGTATAGCATAAGTTTAATTTGTAGGCCTAGTGAAGTTTTTGTAATTCATGTAGGGTTCTTTATGTCAGTCATTTTTGATAATAGTTTGTATCTGTAATTATTTATCTGGCATTCACTGAGTATTATCTGGTATCTCATTTTATCAGGGCTGACTTAGATAAATTTACTCTTGCTAATTTTGTGTTAATAGAGGCTATTGCAGTTAACCATATATTTAACCTGTTTATTTGCCATTACATTATCCTTATGAGTCCTGAATGTTTTGTTGTTAGTTTAAGCATTAAACTTTAACTTGTAATTTTACCTCTTTTGTTTTGAACCTGGAACTTTACGGGACAGTAGTAACTCTTAGTATTCTCACTTAAAGTGTACGTTATCTTTCTCTGTTCCGTAACATAAATTTGGCGACCTCTCATCAGGATATTATCATAAGGATATTGTTTGATATTTTGTGACTGTGATATATTCATGATGGCTACTATTTCTACACTTGATGAAGCCAAAGATTTTTTGTCAAATGTGCAAACAGTGTGTGATATAGAAAACAGAACAAAGAATGAACTTAAGCTCGTTGCTCAACAATTGGGAATTGCCGTTCGCTCTCATCATTCTAAAGATCAAATTGTTGACATGATTAATGAAAGCTTGTTTAATGTAACTCCTCGAAATGAGCAAACGCAGATTGAATTAGGTAAGTTACAGCTAGCTCTGCAGGAGGCTCGTGCTAAAGAAGCTGAATTTCAGGCAAAAGCTAAGGAGGCTGAGTTTCACGCACAAGTTGAACTTGCTAGGATTCAGGCAGACCATGAGTATCGCATGAAACAAGGTGGAACTGGATCATCTTGCTCTGATGATTTTGATGTGGCTAAAAATGTTAAACT
Organism: Coenobita brevimanus; assembly: GCF_032717465.1. Classification (NCBI taxonomy): domain Eukaryota; kingdom Metazoa; phylum Arthropoda; class Malacostraca; order Decapoda; family Coenobitidae; genus Coenobita; species Coenobita brevimanus. Next base: position 10,502,839 of record NC_137029.1, read on the forward strand.
TGTCCCTCCTTTTAATGAATCTGATTTAACAAAGTATTTTCAGTTGTTTGAGAGGGTAGCTACAGGTTTTAATTGGCCTAAGGAGTATTGGCCAGTACTCCTTCAAACTGTTCTCACCGGTAAAGCTCAAGTAACTTATGCATCTTTGCCTCAGGATCAGTCTGATAATTATGATGTAGTTAAGAGCTTGATTCTTAAGGCCTATGAGCTTGTTCCTGAAGCTTATAGAGTAAAATTTAGGACAACTTACAAGCAAGATAAGCAATCCCATGTTGAGTATGCAAAAATCAAAGAAGATTTGTTAGAGCAGTGGTTAAATTCTAAGAATGTGGATTCTGATTTTGGTAAATTTAAGCAGATGATTTTGCTGGAGGATTTCAAAAGGTGTATTAGTAAAGATGTAAGCCTATATCTTGATGAGAAAAGAATAGATAATTTGTCTGATGCTGCAGTTTTAGCTGATGAGTATGTTCTCACTCACAAGAGATATTCTAGAGAAAAAGGGAAAGCTGAGAGTAAGTACGTTGCCTCTACTCAGAGTACAGGTAACAGGAAAGAGAATAAGGATGATGTTTCTCAGGAAGTAAATACCAGCTTCACCTCTAGATTTCAGAAAAGTAAATGTACTTATTGTAGTAAGCTTGGTCATACTACGGAGAGATGTTTCAGGAGACAGCGTGATGTGAACAAAAAAGGAGTCTTTAAATATTCAGTCAATTGGTCTAGTGTCCACTCTTGAGAGTTCCCAGAATTCTTTAACTGAGTTAACTGAACCTGCTTTGAGGGGTAACTTAAATTCTCATGATGGAGCTCCTCTTTTGAGCAGTAACGTGGGTGACACTCTCAAGAGTTCATGTGCTAATTTCCTGTCTGATGGTTTTGTCAGTCCTCTGGACAGTAATGACAGGAAATCAGTTCAAATATATCGTGATACAGGTGCTTGCCAATCCCTTTATGCTGACCAGTGTTCTAGGCTCTAATGTTAATTCCTCTGATGAAACTGTAATCTTACAAGGTATAGGGAATAATTACTTCTCTGTCCCTCTGTGCAGAGTGAATTTAGAGTCTGGTTTTGTTAATGGTTCTGTTATGGTTGGGTTGGTTGAGACACTCCCAATGTCAGGTGTAACTTTCTTACTTGGAAATGATATTGGTGGAAGTCAAGTGTGTCCAGCTCCTCAGTTGTCTGGTGAGCCAGTGGCTGCGTCCCAGGATTGTGATGTCCCTGATGTGTTCCCTGCATGTGCTGTCACTAGGGCTAAGTCTAAAGTTACTGGTGATTTAGAGGATAATGATGATGATGATGTTATCCTAGCTGACACTTTTCTTGCTAATTTGGACCACTCACCAGATGAGGCAGTACCCTGTAGTGTTGATAATTTGTCTCGTCAAGAGTTGGTTGAGTTGCAGGTTGCTGACCCTGAGTTGAAAGGTCTAGCTAACTCTGCTTACAGTGAAGAAGAGTCAGCCGGTGCTTCTACTTGTTATTATGTAAAGTCAGGAGTACTTATGAGGAAGTGGAGACCCCCAACAGCATCAGCCGACTGTGAATGGGAGGTTGTACATCAAGTTGTCATCCCTCGTGTTTGTAGGCAGGATATCATTCGAGTGGCTCATAATTCCAGTTTGGCAGGACACCTTGGAGTGAGGAAGACTGTGGCACGCATTTTGAAACACTTCTACTGGCCAGGTATCTTCAGGGATGTTTCCTGGTATTGTAAGTCTTGTCACACCTGTCAAGTTGTGGGGAAGTGTAATCAGACCGAAAAGGTTGCACCTCTAGTTCCCATTCCTCCTTTTGAGGCGCCTTTCACCCGTGTGTTGGTGGATATTGTGGGCCCTCTTCCTAAGACTTCTTCAGGATTTTCTTATGTGTTGACCATGATTGATATGGCTACTCGTTATCCTGAAGCCATTCCACTTAGAAACATCTCAGCAAAGAACGTGGTTAAGGAAATGCTAGGTTACTTCACAAAGTTTGGTCTGCCCAAGGAGGTACAGTCAGACCGAGGAAGTAATTTCATGTCAAATGTTTTCAAGCAGTCTCTGAAAGAGTTGGGCATCACCCAGATCACGTCTTCAGCTTACCATCCCCAGACCCAAGGAGCGTTGGAGAGATATCATCAAACACTCAAATCGATGCTCAAGAAATACTGTTTGGAACATCAGAAAGACTGGGATAAAGGTCTTCCATTCGTTGTGTTTGCTGCAAGAGAATCTCCAAATGAATCACTGGGCTTCTCACCTTTGAACTACTGTTTGGCCATGAAGTAAGAGGACCCCTTAAGTTACTCAAGGAATGCTGGCTGTCGGAGGAAGATGACGTCAACCTGCTGGAGTATGTGATGAAGTTCAAAGAACGGCTGTCCACTGCTTTACAGCTGGCGAGAGAGAATTTAGGAGCTGCTCAGGAGAAGATGAAGACTTGGTATGATAAGAAGTCCAGGTTACGCCACTTTCAGCCAGGAGATCAGGTTTTGATTCTGCTACCGGTGCATGGGCAACCTCTTCAAGCCAAGTTTAGTGGCCCTTATTTCGTGGAGAAGAAACTCAGTGATGTCAACTATGTCATCGCCACGCCAGATCGTAGAAAGAGCAAGCAACTATGTCACATCAACATGCTAAAGTTATATCACAGGCGGGACGAAAATAATCCAGTCTGCACTGTAGCTGTTCCACCCGAGTCTGCAAGTGAAGCTCTCCCATGCAGTATGAGCCTGAGTGATAGTTTGGGGAAGAATCCTGATATCATGAATGATCTCCAGACTAAGCTTTCATCTACCTCCCTGAGGAAAGGCAGGAGTTTTCGGCATTACTGCAGGAGTACTGCAAGTGTTCCGTGCTACTCCAGGAAGAACCACTGTGTTGATGCATGATGTCGATGTTGGAGACGCAAAGCCAATTAAATTGCCTCCTTACCGTGTGAACCCAGTGAAAGTTCCTCTCATCCAGAAGGAGCTTGGCTACCTGTTGGACCACAAGATGATTGAGCCCTGTCAGAGCGAGTGGAGTTCTCCTGTCACTCTAGTCCCTAAGCCAGGTGGGTCACAGAGGCTTTGCATTGACTACAGACGTGTTAATCAGATAACCAAAACAGACACTTACCCTCTCCCTCGCGTGGAAGATTGCATAGACAAGATCGGAAAGGCTAGGTACATAAGTAAGTTTGATTTGTTAAAGGGATACTGGCAAGTACCTATGACTGAACGTGCTAGGAAGATCTCATGTTTTGTAACATTAGGAAAGACCTTTGCATGGTCTGTAATGCCATATACAGATTGTTTTAGAGTAATAAGAAATTTCCTTTGTAAATTTCTTTTTTCTTTGTGGGGAGGTGTTACATAGCCTATGATTTCATCATCCTTTGTGTAATTTTAACGCACAGTTGCTGCATTTTTGATCACGAGCGTGTTCTGCCTCAGTCCCCCCTTCTACCGTTATAGTAGAGTAAGTTGTTCTCTCTGTTATACTTTGCGGGATTTTCAGCTCTCTGTCCCCATGGCTTCATTTGCGCGTCCCTCTTACAAGTTGTATCAAGCTCTCCTGGCCCCTATATAATGAGCTCAGTCTCTGCATCATTGCCACTTAGATCTGCTCCTCATTTTGTTCACATCTCTGTCCTCCCCTGTACAGATATTAATATTGTGAGTGCTCAAGAAGTCTCCAACCATCTAGCAGCTGTGTGTAATTTGAGTATAATTGTTGCATTTTTTCTTGTACTGTATAGCATAAGTTTAATTTGTAGGCCTAGTGAAGTTTTTGTAATTCATGTAGGGTTCTTTATGTCAGTCATTTTTGATAATAGTTTGTATCTGTAATTATTTATCTGGCATTCACTGAGTGTTATCTGGTATCTCATTTTATCAGGGCTGACTTAGATAAATTTACTCTTGCTAATTTTGTGTTAATAGAGGCTATTGCAGTTAACCATATATTTAACCTATTTATTTGCCATTACATTATCCTTATGAGTCCTGAATGTTTTGTTGTTAGTTTAAGCATTAAACTTTAACTTGTAATTTTACCTAACTCTTTTGTTTTGAACCTGGAACTTTACGGGACAGTAGTAACTCTTAGTATTCTCACTTAAAGTGTACGTTATCTTTCTCTGTTCCGTAACAATATATATATATATATATATATATATATATATATATATATATATACACTAAGCCTTGAACTTGAAAGATGATGTTGGAGGAGGAAGAGGCAATAAGGGCGGCTACTACCCGCAACGTTTAGAGCAAGCATCTCGTGATGTCACACTCTAGTTTTTACGACGCGTCGATGCAGTTTATCATGAATACATTAAAAAATTATTTTAATATGACGCGTGGACGTGTCATCAGAATCTGAGGTTGGATTTCATATGACGCACAACCGCGTCACTGGAATCTCAAAAGGCCACCATGTTGGTTAATGCTGCTACCTCGAAACGAGACAGTTCTATTCATCTAAAACCCTTCAATCATGTGAATTGTTCCTTGTTTTCAGTTTCATTCTTGCTACATCCAGACGATTGTAATGAGCTTCAGAAAGACTTCCATTATTGAAAGAGTTAGTGAGTGCTACATCTAACCTCTGCAATTTCAAAAATCTCCTCCCTGCTGAATAAAAATGTCTCTACTTGGTAGGAATACAGCAGAAAATAAGTCATCGACTGGAAGGCTTGTGGGAGACCTTTAGTAGTGAAGGGGGTGAGTAAAGACTACATCTAAGCCTCTAGATTTGAAACGTCTCTCCTTAAGCACCATAAATTGATTAAGCCACTAAAATTGTGTGTAGACAGCAGGAATGACAAAACAAAAGAAAAGCATCAAACTGAAAGTGGTAAAAGATCGAACAGAATTTTCCTCAGTTCCTATGGTGGCCCTGGAAGCCATTTGGTGGGAAGCAGCATAAATAATTGTTAATGAGGTGTAAATAATCACATTACCGTGGTCACATTCACATGAATAGAGGGACACTGAGAACTGCTCAGCTGCTAATTGGCTGGGTACGTGTTGTCAGTGTGTGTGTGTGTGTGTGTGTGTGTGTGTGTGTGTAACAACAAGCACTTCGCGTGTCCAGATGCAATCAATATTTGTCGAGTATCCCTAAGGAATGGACTTTTCTTCCCAACACTAATAATAACTTACACCCGTCTCTACGACTGTCATTAATCTTGGAATTAAGTGATCGTTTAAATATGACCTTCACTAACAATGCACGCACTCTCTCATCATTATGGGGAGTCAGTGTACAATAAAAACTAGTGAAGAAGTTTAGAAGATAATTAAATTCGTGACATTATTATCCACTTGCTCTCTCATTGCCGGGAAAACTCTGCTGTTGTAAATCGTATAACTCCAGAACACTATATTCAGCCTGCAATGAATCACAGGATCCTGTAGGAGGTGTTTCTGACGCCATTAAACCTCTCATCATCAGGATAACTCTAGTATTCACTTCCAGCTAAAGCAAGGTTATTTTATTCCACTGAGGGTGAGTCGTGGTGGCCTGAGAATACTGAAGACCTGTGATTCGGAGATATGTCAGTTCCATTATTCTATCACCCATTTACAACACATGGGAACTACAGAAAGCAATATTTCAGACACGAGAAAATAGTATTCAGAGGTTCCAGACTCCTTCACCGTCTAACCCCCATACAAACAAAAAGTAAACCCAGAAAAAAAAAAAAAATCAAACTGTGAGAATTAATGAAGTACGGTGCTCTGAATTAGGTCACTGCCAAGAGTAGGATTATGTGGGGTAGAGCAGGGAAGCGTGTAAGTGGACCAGGTTGTATTATTGCGGCCAACTGGAAAAGAGAGAGAGAGAGAGAGAGAGATGATGATGATGATGATGATGATGTCGGTAAGTGAAATGAATAAACAAGATGCACAGAGATAAGCGTTAATAATTGCTAAAGAGAATGTATTATTTACACTGAGGAACGTGCCTGTTTTCTTTCGTCATTCTCTCTCTCTCTCTCTCTCCTCGTATGATCCTGGACATAATCTTGACAGTCCGTTCCCTTTGGCCCAACAATCCTCCTACGTGTCACACACCTTCACATGTCACCACCGCTGCACTAATACCCACTGGTCATATTGAATAAATGTTGGGACTCCCTTGTTCAAAACTAGTATAATGATATCAGCGAGGAAGTTTATATGTCTGTGGGTTTTGTAGATCAGTATATATATTTTTCTTAATTATCATACTCTTCCATGTCCCTAACTGCGTTGGTATTCGCTTCCATTTAGACAACAGATCAGTTTCATAATGACCATGGCCACCACTTTCTTTAATAACCACTTAATGTTGCTGTAATACGCAATCAGATTTAGTATTTAACCATTTCAGGATGATTACATGTTCGTAAATGTATTCTCTCTGATACTAGACGATTTACTCAATTTATAGGATACTTCATGGTGACGAAGTAAGCTGAGGCAATGTCCAACTTCCCCGGTTCGAAAAGGTCCACCTAAGTATAAAAATACTTGCATGGAAATATGAAATGATGAACAACTGCAAAGCATCATAACAAAATCATGAAGAGATACTCTGGATAAAATTGTCTGGAGGTACCTAAAATAATATTTTACGCAGCTACCTACGACGAAATACCTAACTTCTTCTAGCACAAAGGAAATGAGCGTATATACTGTCGTTTACTTTTTTACTCAGCAGGATTCCTCTCTGTTGAATAAATGGTCTTGAGTTAGCAAGAATATAACTTCTACGTTAGAACTTCGCAGAGAAAGGATTAATCACTTGACTCTGAGACATTCCCCAAATGAAAAAAGTTTTCCGATGGAAGCAGAAACAAAATACAAAATAGTTTCATTGTTTAGAGGGCGTTAAAATGAGTAACGAGGAGGGGTATTAGAAGGAAGACTAAGGTTACGAGGTCTATGGAGCATAGTATTTCTCTTCACCACGATGACGCCTTCATTAATTAAAGTCCTGCTACTATCACACAATTATAACCCATTAAGGAAGGATCTCTATCATTTAAGGGGTAAATGAAGGCACTACCTAACCCCTGGAGAGCAGGAAGTTTCCCTTAAGTTAAATAAAATTATCTCAAGTTACCTGGATTAACATTAAAATGTCAGTTCTAAGGCGTTAAGAATCATTATATATAATGCAAATGATTACTCCAGCTCTATAAGCACGATGATGTCTTAACTTGGTACACCCGCCACAGCCGAACGCAGCTTATGGTAGACCTGTCTTTGGAGTATGTCTTAAAAATACTCCGTTCAACCCTTTCATATGGTGCCGAATATTATAGTTTACTTCAGTCATCACCAGACTATTATTTCGGCTTGAGAGAGACCTATCAATGGACTGAGGTAGAAACATTTATTATTATTATCTTGAATAGGCTGACTTCTCCCCCAGTCACTCTAGCTACCATAAGACGATTTAATTCAGCACAGAGAAGACCTATCGTAACAGCAGTTGTAACCACGAGCTCATCTGAACGGGAACCAGGAGGACTGCATGCTGGCAAAACGAGGAGGAGGAGGAGGAGGAGGAGGTGTAGTAGTAGTAGTAGTTATTGTTGTTGTTGTTTTGTTGTCGTTGTCCCCCCATATGCATCTGAATATTAACACAGTGGACTGCAGGCAGAAGATTCACCTTTCTTTGAGGCCATCATCTCTCTTTCGGAGGACAGGGAGGGGGCTGAGGTACGTTTGTATAATCGGACAGATCCACCATCAGGCTACATCAATGCCACCACGTGAAGGTGCCTCTC
>NC_137029.1:10513094-10528094 GCF_032717465.1 Coenobita brevimanus
CCACTAGAATTCGCTGTTTCCCAACAAAGTTTAATGTTACGAGTTTGTTTAGATATATGATCGCACCAACTCGTGACAATATATATATATATATATATATATATATATATATATATATATATATATATATATATATATATATATATATATATATATATATATGTGTGTGTGTGTGTGTGTGTGTGTGTGTTATACTACCCACCTTAGAAAGGAAGAGTAGAACAATAACCTTTTAAAACTATAGGCAGATCAACTATTAAGTATAGAAAGAAGGTATAGACGTATGGTACTGATAGAAATTACTGCGGATTCTTCTTGTTTAAATTATGACGCATGGAACTCCGACTTCTTGAAAATATTTAGCAGAAAAGTATTGTATATGGAGGTACTTTTATTTACCCTTTTCTAGAAGGTATATGACAAAGAAAAAAAAATACGATGAAAACAAAATGCACTAAAATCATAATGGAGAAGAAGAAATTTTCATGACGGATAATAAAAGTGTACGTAAAGCATTTGTGACAGTTTGTGGTGTTTGAGTTGATCATAATTAACAGTCAAAAGAAAGATGTTCTGCCACGTGGTTTTTGATCATTTGACGGACTTATTACTGTGAGAAGCTGAAGCCAAATTTAGAAGCGGGAGCAGAAGGTGTCTTTTAAGCGGAGAAATAATTAGTGGCAAGATCTCTGTTTCTGTCCTTGCATGTTACAGTGTTACTTGAATGTGTTGTGGCGAATATTAAAGTGCGGAAATGGAGTACTGCAACGGCATGCAAAATAAGAATATGAAAATAAATTATACTAAACGCAAGATGATATTTGAACTGCAGAGACAAAATCTGATGTTCGACTAATGATAGACCTAAAGATAGCCCGAAGATGTTAAGGCATTTCTTAGAAGTGTTTTGAATAAAAGTGGTTGTATGGAGGACGAATGAATCAGAGTCATAAGCCATTGCATGAAGTGGGAAGTGTAAAGTATCAGGGGGAAGAACTAGAGTGAAGAGAGGAAGATGTTGGGAGATAAGCCAAAAGTGAGGGCAGGTGTACCAAGTTATCTTTGTAGTGCATGAAGCATTAACTGGAAGAAAGCCATTAATGAACGAGTGTGTATGGAATGTGGTAGCGTGTAGAAAACAGTTTAGCAAGAAACATAAAAGAAAATCTGTGAGGCAGTTCACTATAGGGAGCGAAGGAATATGAAAGGTCTAACCAGATCTAAATAGGTAAATAAATAATAATCTGTATGGAGGTGGCGAAAATGAAATACGAAGGGAAATATCACACTAGAATGGAACAAGTATGTATGGAAAGTGGTGTAGTGTAGAATACAGTTTAGGGAGAAACATAAGAAGGGCTGTGAGTGGTTAACTATACGGAGTGAAAGGAAAATGAAAGGTCTCACCAGAAATGAAAGAAAAAAAAAATCAATATGGAGGTTACGAAAACGAAACATAATGGGAAATACCAAACAACAAAGGATTATGAGTGTGAGGACGATGTTGCTTATGGTGTGTTTGTTACCTGCAGGTCATGGCTGAGACAAAGCGTACTGGTGTGGTACAGGTTGTTAACTGTTTACATGTTTATGTATTAACTTTTTGTTGTAATGTGATATTACGATAGTAATATAAAATAGTAACAGCAACAGCAAAACAGGAACAACGACTAAAACAAGAACATCAGCAAATATTAATAATAATAATAATAATAATAATAATAACAACACCAACAACAACAGCTTCAACAACGACAAGAATAATAATAATAATAATAATAACAATAATAATAAATTAAACAACAACAACAACAATAATAATAATAATAATAATAATAAATAATAATAATAATAATAAGGAATATAAATGAAATTAATGGAAATTACCATATGAAAGTAGCAATAATAATTTTCTCCATTCGATCTTAGGCTGTTTTTATGCCGTGGGAATATTGTGCGTAACACTTGGCAACTCTTTACAGCTTCAGTCCCGTATACTGACATGTGGAGTTTCCGTGGAGGGATGAGGAAAGAAATGAAAGAATGTGCAGGAAGTACAGGTTGAAAGTGCAAAAGGTTACAGAAATAAATAAACGAATAAATAAATAAATCGCGCGAGGTATGCGAGAAATATTATGATACGGGGAATCAGAAAATGTGGCGGCCATCATTCCAGTTGTGATTACATGAAACACTACGAAAGGCGTCGGACCCATTCCACACGATAGCCTACTTCTATTTTTTATTTATCCCCGTATGCACTGTACGGCACGAGTTTAGTCATGAGAAAGGCAAAATGTCTATGAATATGACTATTGATTGATAACGTTCATAGGAGAAAATAAACATGAAAGAGGAAGTTGCAAAAGATGAGGAATATGTACATGCAGGAAGGTGCGTTGAGATGGAAATAATCCGAACACAACTGTGGGATTTTCCTCTACATTCTTTTTATCGCCAGCTCATGTTCAGCCTAAGAAGGACGGTCCGTAGTGATGAGGGTTAGAAATAACGTTCGTTAACCTCTTACACATGGTGACGACTTGATCTTTTGATTTATCACTGCCACCGCAGACAATGTCCAACTTTGAAGAGACCCGTTGTAGTGAAAGGGTTCACGGCTGCAGCTGAAGAGGGAACGGCATGCATGTTATTTTTTTTCCACGGATATCCCGGATATAAAATGATAGGATGTGGCGTACATGCAATAGAAGAATTGTGCTGATACAACAAAAGTAGTCAGTATACAGAGTGTTCCATATATTCCCACACCCCTCCCTCCCTTTCTTCTGCTGCGAGGACAGCTCACTTTGCAAGTGTGAGAGGAATTAATATCAGTCGTGGAATTAATGGAATGCATGAGATGAGATCACATAACAAACGAGAATTCACAAATCAGGGTAAGAATGGCTCGATAGGTAGAGAAGGTTTCGGTTTTTATATTTGACACCGGTGAGTACAGAAAAGAAAGATTTTCCATATTCACTTGAAAACACACAGTAGTTTCCTTCCTTGTCGTATAGTACCGTATTAGAAAACACATCTAACCTTTTCAGTCAGATAAAGTAATCTGGTGGTTTGTTCTTGCTACCTACAGACGATTTAATTCATTATAGAGGAGACCTTATGCAGTCGAGGGGTCCGTGAAAGGTATAACGAACCCCTCAGAGTTAAAAAAAAAAAAAAAAAAAAATCTCCCTTAAAATGAATAATACCGTCTTGATTTACCGAGAATGAAGCAAGCAGTAAGTCTCAGGGATGAAATGGTTACTTAGGATCACTCAAGAAAATAATTTTCCTCTTTCCACTCTTGACTTTTTGTTTCTATGAACTTGATTCCCTGACTGCGGTCAGTAGTACCACGCAGGTTTCACTGTGTGTTATTTTTTCCCTTCGTCATCCTTTTTTATGATTTCTTATTGTTCAACAGAAGTAGGCAAAAAATTGTGGACCACCATGAGGATATACCTCTTCATCCTAGACTATACGGATAAGCTTCCCGGCGACATAAAACAACAATAGGATGTACTACTTGTAATTGAATCTGATGGCAGCGGCTCGTGCTCCTCCAGGTAGGTAACCACGTCAGGTATGCGACTCAGCCGGACCCCTGATAATTAATCTAGCGATAATTTGCCGCACGAGGCACCTTTGGCTTCCGCGCCAGAGAAACTCAAATGACCAGGTACGTCCTCGGTGTTGTGGCAGACATACACCGTAGCCGAGGGTGCGGCTGACTCGAATTAGGGACCACCCAGGCTAAGACAGGGTTCGTGGGAAGGAGCTGAGACAACCTACGTAAGCTCACCAAGGGCCTATCTTCCAGCTCAATTTTTAGTCCCCGCCAAATCTTAAAGGGGGATAAAGAGGGATAAGAGGGCGCGAGGATGAGAGGCACGTTTACCTTGATTCCACTCTGGCACAAGCAGGTGTTGTACCAGGAGATTGCTTCAGGTACCTTATTGCTGGGGGAGGCGGAACCTTTGAGTTTTGCCCTTGGTTCTCGAGCGTGAGCAAATTGACAGACTGCTCCTGGTATCACGCCCCAACATAACTGAGGACCGTGAAGTGATCTCCATGTGATAATTATATTCATCACGTGGAATATGCGCGATGACTTATGATACGCAAATCCTGTATATCATATAAGTACAAAGCATGGAATTAAGGGAAATCATATGACACACCAAGACTAATGCACAAATACCTAGACAACACACATTACTAAGCGAGCGTGAAATTTTCGATTTCTTGATGGTGGGGAATATTCCCTTGCATGTCGCATAAAATGAACGTCTTCTTTTTTTGTACGGTCTGTCCCTACCGCGAGACATGTACTTAGAGGTGATCAGATGCAATTTGCTTCTTCAGTTGTGGAATCCTCGATTTTCAGAGATTTTCCAGTGAAATAAGTAGTCTGTATTTTTAAGGCTAACCAACGTTATTTACCTCGTGTTTTTTTAATGAAAAAGAAAGCAACGCGCATCTCTTGTTGCCGATAATGTGAAAGAAATATCAAGTGGGAGTGTGGAGGTGGGCAATATTGGAAACCAGACAAAAAAAAAAAAAAATATTGTACCTGTCCAGTGAAGTTGGAACATTGACAGTCCAGAGGAATTGTTATGAGAGCTTAGTTGTAATCATTTTGTACTCAGTAATTTGGGAATTTCCTTTTTAGAAAATATATTTGACAGTGATTATGCATAGCCAGAAGATATACCTAACAAAATAACAGGCAGCTCATTATACCATTATCTGTAGTTATATCACTTTAAGAATGAAATGCATTCAAAGGCGATTTAAACCTACAGTATGGTTACAGAATTTAATGTAATTCGTGACTGACTAGCGAGTACTTTACAAGAACGCTTTATATATTCACACACACACACACACACACAATATATATATATATATATATATATATATATATATATATATATATATATATATATATATATATATATATATATATATATATATATATATATATATATATATAGTGTGTGTGTGGGTGTGTGTGTAAGCGTGTTTATCTGTCCGACTCTGAGCATAGGCTTCACAGCCTGCTCTCGAGGCCCAGTAGTCCTCCTACATTCCCTATACCTCCACATGTCACCACTTCGGCGCCAACACCCACCGTCCCTATTGAATACATGCTAGGGCTGTCTCATACAGGACTGGTGTATTGGTATTAGCGGGGGTATTTTTACGACATGTCGGAGGGTCTTCTGGTAGATCAGTAAAGTCTATTTTTTTTTTTTTTTTGTCGTATTAAGTTGGAAAGTTAATCTTATCAGCTATAATCTATATTATTTGTAAAGTTTGTGCGTCCTATCCTAACCACCAGCAGTTTTTCTTTTCCTCAGAGTTTTTATTTTAAATTCTTATGTTATCTCTCTCTCTCTCTCTCTCTCTCTCTCTCTCTCTCTCTCTCTCTCTCTCTCTCTCTCTCTCATAAGAGCACATATTAATTTTTGGAAATCCGTATACAGAAAACATATTAAGATTACAAATATCACTCATCAAAGTCATGGTCATTGTTTTCATCTTTGCTTCGAGCAGTTAGATGTTCGGCATGGATGGAACTATTGCATTATACCCTATTACTGCCATTAGGTTTTTCTATTTATTTCTCCCTAGCCTTGGATATTAAACTGAAATGAGAGTTGAATTTTCAAAACTGGAGATGAGTTGTGGCCTTAACCAAGGAGTCTCAACGAAAATGAAATTATGAAGACGTCACCATCATGAAGAGATTGAAAAGTGCATACCGTATAATTATTTGGAAAGTGCATATAATTACCTCATCATATGATCCTTTGACGTAATTTTGATACAGTTCGGAAATAGTGTTCCCCGTGTTGCTACTTATCCACGACACTAGAACTTTTTTTTTTCCATCTCAAATGCTTCATTATGCTTTGGATAAAATTTTCAAGCTGAAGAGATAGATAATTATGCTCAGAAAACCTTTCATTGGCCTACGCTGCCCCATAATTAAAGAAACCGCTCGGTTTTATCGAGGACAGATAATGCAACTGTCACCAACAGAAGCATATAAACATCAGCATAAATATAAGTCCTTGGCTGATATCTGACTTTAGTACTCTCTCCCCGGAAATGAACTTCACAAAATTTTAATAGTGATGTATCGCTGGCAATGGATTATCACGTTATTGAAGGAATGTGTATATAAACAATTGTCCAGGTGCTTGGGGGTGCGAAAGTTGATGTATGTGGAGTAACTGAAACTAAATAAAAAGATGAGAGTGTGAGAATGGGAGTATGGATGGAGTATATGTGCAGAAGTAGGTGAGAATGCGAGGGCAAAAGAAGGAGTGTGTATAGTTGTGAGTAAAAGATGGAAGAAGAACATAAGAGAGTATTAATCAGTTGGGTCAAGGATTGTGTGGGTAAGATTGAAAGTTGGAATACAAATGTGGGCGATTGTGTGCGTGTATATGCCAATACAAGATCGTGCAAGAAGAGTGAGAGAAGAGTTCTGGACAAATGTGGAAGTGTGCATGGAAAAGTTTGGAAGGAATGAGAGTGTTTTTGATCGGTGATATGAATGGGAAAGTAGGGAATGTGAAGGTGGATGGAATAGTTGGTGAGTGGGGTGTGCCTGCTGAGATAGATGAGAATGGCAGTGAGTTAGTGGACATTTCTTCAGGGAGGGGGTTGGTGATAGCCAATACCCTCTTCAGGCATAAAATGATCCACAGGTATATATGGCGAGTGATGAGAAGGGTGGGTGATGAACTGAACGAAAGGAAGGCAATGATTGATTATGTGTGTGTGGATGAAAGGATGTGAAGATGTGTAATGGATGCAAGAGCTTATAGAGGTTGGGGGTGTGGACTTTCTGACCACTACTTGGTGGTGGCCAGAATCAAGATCCAAATAAGATGGAGAAATAGAAGAAGGGAAGGACGGGAAGAAGGAGTATTTGCAAGGAGGGTGGAAAGGTTACAAGAGGATGAGAAAAAGGCAGAATATAAGAGAGAAGTGGAGGAACGATTGGGTAAATATGAAATGGAGCAGATGGGGGACGTGGAAGGTGTGTCCAGGATATTCACATAAGAAATATATGCAGCATGTGATGTGGTGTGTGGGATGAAGAGAAGACGGAGGGGGGTGCAAGGGACAGCGTGGTGGAATGAAGAGGTGAGACAGGCTGTGGCACAAAAGAAGAAAGCATAAAATGAATGGATGAGAAATAGGGGCGTGGAAGAAGTTGAGAGGTGGAAGAGAGAGTTGTATGTAGAAAGAAAGAGAGAGGTGAAAAGTTTAGTAAGAGAGAGTAAGAAGAGAGTGGATGAGGAATTTGGAAGGAATTTGAGTGTAAAGTGGAGGGACTGTAAGAAAATGTTCCGGAAAGAGGTGGAGAGAGTAAGACAGGGGGGAAGTGAAGTTAACAGGGGAGTGAAAGATAAAAATGGTAGATTACTAGTGGAGAAGGGAGAAAAAGCGAGCAGATGGAGAGAATACTTTAAAGAATTGTTGAACATTGAGGATGGAAGTAATGCGAGTATAAATGACTGAGGAATGGCTGGGAGAAGGAGGGAGGTGAGAAGACAGGAAGAAATCAGTAGGATAGAAGTTGTGGAAGCAATGAAGAAAGTTAAATTGGGGAAAGCCCCAGGAATTGATTGAGTGTGTGGTGAAATGCTGAAGCATGGGGGAGAGATAGTAGCAGAATGGATGTGGATGATGTGCAGATTGGCCTGGGAGGAAGGTAGAGTCCCAGAGGATTGGAAGTCAGGTATAATTATTCTCTTGTACAAAGGAAAATGGGAAAAAGAAGTGTCTGGTAATCATAGGGGCATTTGTCTTCTTAGTATAATAGGAAAAGTGTATCGTAGGATACTTATTGACAGAGTTAGAGAAAGAACAGAGGCATTAGTTGGAGAAGAACAGGGAGGCTTTAGGAAGGGAAGAGGTTGTGCAGATCAGATATTCATTCTTACATTTTAAGTGGAAAATTTCTAGAGAAGGGAACGAAGTTGTATGTGGCTTTCATGGATTTGGAGAAAGCATATGATAGGGTGGATAGACAAGGATTGTGGAAAGTATTAAGAATATATGGAGTAGATGGGAAGTTGTTGAATGCTGTGAAGAGTATGTATGATGGTGCTAAGGCTGCAGTGCGTGTGGATGGTGAACTGAGTGAATTTTTCTCTTTGAAGGTTGGGTTGAAACAGGGAAGTGTTATGTCTCCATGGTTGTTCAATCTGTACATGGATGGGGTAATAAAAGAGGTACAAGGTAGGGTAGTGGATGTTGGAGTGGCCCTGGTGAGAGAGGGTTGTGTTTGGAAACTCCCTGTACTGTTGTTTGCAGATGATACTGTGTTGTTGAGTTAAGACGAAGGGGAGCTGCAGGGCTTGGTGGATGAGTTTGGGAGAGTGTATAGGAAACGGAATCTAAAGGTGAATGTAGGGAAGAGTAAAGTGATGATCTTTGAGAGAGGTGAAGTCAGTGAATGTACAGCGAGGTTGGATGGTGAGGAATTGGAAAATGTGAGTATGTTTAAGTACTTGGGTAGTGTGATGAGTAAGGATGGAGGTTTGGAGGGTGAAGTGCTTGAAAGGGTACAGCAGGGAAGAAAGGTTGCTGGTTCCTTGAAAGCAGTGATAAGAAACAGGGAAGTGAGCATGGAAGTGAAAAGTTATTACATGACAGTATTGTGATACCAACTCTAACGTATGGATGTGAAGCTTGGACGTTGTTGGAAGGACACAAGTCAAGAGTGAGAGCAGTGGAAATGAGTTATTTAAGAAGGAGCCTGTGGAGTCACATGGAGAGATAGGCTGACAAATGAGGATATAAAGGAGCATTGTGGTGTGGATGTGGATGTGATAGGAAGCGTTAGGAGGTATACACTGAGGTGGTTTGGCCATGTGGAGAGGATGGAGAGTGAAAGACTGACGAATAGAGTGTATGTGAGTGAGGTGGAGGGGGGGAGAGGGAGGGGGAGGCCGAGGATGAGATGGAGGGATGGGGTGGAGAGGTGTATGAGAGAGGGGTGTGTGAGTTGGGAACAGGGCAGTGAAATGGCGGAGGACAAGGAGACATGGAGGCGATTTGTTTGTGGCCACTGCGAACGGGATTGAGGCGTCTGGCAATAGAGATAGAATACTGCCATCTTCTACGGACTTTAGAAGTCTGGTGGTAGGCGAAATGAAAGTCTAAAGTTAACGCATTCACAAATCTAAGCTTTTGCAGTCTGTTCATGCTGCCTCAAGACGATTTTATTTAGCTCTCGGGAGCATGTCTGCATTAATGAGGCAAATGACGGATGCTTCTGACATATACCAGTAAATAAAAAAGAAAGATCTCCCCCAAGCTGACCGAATTTGTTCATGGTAGTTCGAGTAATGTACAAAAGATATCCTCCTACTAATGGAGTTAACAGATTCCGCAAATGACTAGCTTTCTCTACACCTGTCCAAAGTGCTCTATTCATTTTCTTGCCAGCTCTGCAATGCAAGACTTCATAGTTACTGACAAGCTAGAATCAGTATAACTAACAAAAAAATCGTTAATCTGCTCTAATCTAAGAAAAACACAAAGAACCATAACTGAAAGTCTGCAAAAGGTTGTCCTTTCCAGAAAATTTTCAGTCAAGGAGAGCTAAACAAATATCATCCCACCTCAAGATGCCTGGTTACACTACATCATAGGCAGGCGAAGACAGGTCCAGACTTGACCAGGAACATAACTGAAAGACGGAAAGTCTGAAGAGAAAAGAGATAAGATTGCCTTACTAGACGGGTACTGCATGCTTCGCGTAATGGGAGACGGATGCTAACAGACTGGTCGGAAGACCAACGACTGCTGAAATAACAATAGTTGAGGGAGAGGGATGCACTAGTGCGATGAACGGAAATAACGAAGAGAGTCAGTAGGAGAAGGGAAGTTGATGACAAGAAAAGTTGTTGACTACACTGTTTAGAATAGCTATGCATATTAATTCCTTCACACATAAAAACCGTATTCTACACTGCAGCAAATAAGGCCTCTTTAAAAGGTCAGCACCTGCGCAGGAATACACACACACACACACATATATATATATATATATATATATATATATATATATATATATATATATATATATATATATATATATATATATATATATATATATATATATATATATATATATATATATATATATATATATATATTAGTGATGTATCGGATACCAAATTTTAGAGCTCCGCGGAGGCGGAGGCGGAGCCGGATATCTTTTTCTCATAAAATGCGTTTGCGGATATATCTGCGGAGGTTAAGATATTAATTTTTGCGGACACGGACACAACTGCGGATTATTTTTACCTCCATGTCCGCGATTGCGGACGCGGACGCGGATTTTTTTTTACACATATTACAGTACATTTATGCAGTATAAAATGACGAGTTTCAGCCACACTTAAGTGTACACATAATTATGTTACCAGGATGCGGGACGGGGACCCAACTCGTCATGCATTCCACCAACCACTTTCCCCAACCTCCACCCTTGGACAGTAGCAAACTTTAACTGGTTACTCTTATTGGCTACTCTTGTTAAGCCACAAGCTGCCCATTTAATATTTAAACTTTAGCAATGGCAATTTTTTCTTCAAAAATAGTCGCCTATCTGCTTTCTCTCCCTTCAAACGGTTCCTCTTTTCATCATTTATTGGCTAACTCTAGATATGCCTATACATTAACATAGCACGTGTAACTATTGCAACAGATAGATAGATAGATGGAAATAGAGTGAGTGAGAGAGAGAGAGAGAGAGAGAGAGAGAGAGAGAGAGAGAGAGAGAGAGAGAGAGAGAGAGAGAGAGAGAGAGAGAGAAGAGGAACAATGAGAGACGGAGGGAGGAAGAGGGGTTATAGAGAAGAAAACAGAAAGAGGAAGACGGACTGGTAAGTGAGAGGAACGGAGAGGAGAGTTGTGGATGAAAAGGAGAGAGAAAAAGAATTATGACAAAAAGGGAAAGAAGAAATATTCCCTTCAGTTCTCTCATTATCTTTGCAAAGAATTTTGCAAGAGAATTAATGCGATTTGTCAGTGCCAGATCCCGAGAAACAGACACCCCAAGAATATTGAAAAATTAATGAGTTGTATGCTATGGAAAATTAAGGGATAGCCCTGTGGTAGATTCTGACTGGTTGAAGGAAATGGGAAATAACTTTTTTGAAGCATGGACAATAACAAGGCTCCTCTTGGCCCAGTCACAAGTAATAGATAAGTTAGAAATCACGGCTTATTCGCTGCTATGGGGGCTTTAAAAAGTAAGTGGATAAGTGAATGGAAAGGCAGAGAAAACAGCTTGTGGTGAGATATGGCTAGATTTGCACATCAGATAAATGATGTATAAAAGGGAGAGAGAGAGAGAGAGAGAGAGAGAGAGAGAGAGAGAGAGAGTTTGTAAAAAGGCAGAAGCTTGTGGAGTACCATTATTGATGCCTTTCGAAGAACACTGACCGTCTACAAAAGGAAGTATAGATATACAGGAAAAGGAACTAAAGGTGCAAACAGAAATGAAAGGGGGACAATCCTTAAGAAGGCAGTTTCGGAAGTTCAAGATTTGTACCAGTCTCCCTCGAAAGTTTTTGAGATGTTAAGTATATATATAATGACAAAGGTTTCACCACTGTCCCAAATAGAAAATGATCAAGACTGAAGAAATGCAACTACTGTAAATTACCAGTGATGCGTCTCATAAAATTTATACTGACTATGAGAAAGAAGGTTGCAAGAGGAAAAGTTCTTCAGAATATTCCTATTGAAGGTAGACTCGAAAGCTTTGAAAATGCGAAGGAATAAAGGCAACTGACAGATAATTCAAAGGCTGGAAACAGTCACCCTGTTTGGGAAGGACTGAAATAAAGCAGACTCCCAGCTGAAAAGAAAGGTGCAGGTTGACAGACACAGGCAAAAGAGTTTGCATTGGCAGGGTGTCAGCACAGAAGCACGATCCTTGAGAACAACAGGGCGGACTTTATCAGGATCGTATGCCTTGCTGTGATAGAGATGAGGACTGACAGTGCCAAACGTATATCTTTTAAAGATAGTTTACTTACAGATAGAAGAAATATTATCAGAGAGGGAGAGGATGAAGACACAACACCGGAATCGTTTGAAAGAGAGTTGAAGGTAACGGTTTGATCGAATCGTTCCTAATGAAGAGATCCAGAATTTTACACATAATGTTGTATATTCTAGTATCTGTCTTTTTCAACAGATTACAACCAGTATGATGTCTATGCTACGAATACCAATTTTACTCTGAATATTAAAGCAGACCTATGGATACTCATTCAGATAGTTTTCAATGCTCTGTCTAGCAAGTGATTTCAAGATCTACCGGCACTCTAAGTCCTTCGGATGCGGTTGTGGTTCTTGTATAATGCCTTTAAATTGCTTCAGAACCTAGGAATATTTTGCTCAAGTACCAGTAACCATTATTATGCAAGCGGGTTGAAAGGGTTGAAGTTCACCTCGTTAGTTCAGAGCACCAGACTTGCAAAACGAATATTGGCAGCAGCTGTACATATCAGGTTAACTGGACAACATTCTTCCCTCATTCATCTTTTCCCGACTACATTATTCTGGCATCTCGAGTAAATTAGCCTAATCACAAGGCTGGCAAGGCTTTTAATGCGGCTGGCATATTCTAGTGAAAAAAAAAAAAATCAACGGTGCCGTACACAGGTCTTTACAATAGTCACGATATACACAGTTTCATTAAGTAGACATTTATATGGATACGACACCTATTTACATTCCCATTCAAAAATACTTGACACTAGTAAATTTGCATGAGTATCAATCTTGAGAGTTTATTGTAACCGTAATTTATTTCCAACCCGTTCCCTCAAGTTATCTAAAGAGTAATGCATCTTCACAACATACCTCACTTCAGTGATGGTGGTGGCGGTAGTGTTTGGTGGGAGGTTGAGGAGAGGATGAGGGATGGTGGTTGCAGTACCCTGACAGGAGTATGTGGTCGTCCTTGTTAATGACCGTCTCAAATACTAATTTACTGCAAGAATTATTGCCACCCGTGGAAGCTGTGTTTATTAATAAGATAGTCTCTGTCTGACTTGGACCCTGTTTAGGAACGTGGGTCCTATCGGCCCGGAAAGTTATATCTTCACATAACTGTAAAATCAATACCACTCTTTCATCGTTTATATTAATATGAAAAATTCACTAGTTTCATCTCCAATTATGAAATTAATTATATTTATTAATGTCTTCCCAGACATGCTTGTATATTACAGAAAAGAAAAAAGTACAAAATCCACTACTGAAAAAAAAAAAAAATGCTGTAATGATTCATATAATATACTGTTAATCTGGAAGCTTGTGTTATTGGATACAATAAGTAAACTTAAAAACTTGTGACTGAGAATCATGTTCCCCGACACCTCGAGAGTAGCCATGCTTGATTAGCGATGCCAAATACGTAGCTATTGTGATAAAAAAGACTTGGATCAGAAATAGCACACGTCGTATACTGTATGTCTGTTTGCGACAAAGTGATGCGATATTTTTTTGCGCATCATCAAAAGTCATGGTCATAGTTCATGGGTCAAGGTCAAAGTTCAGGCGCAGTGTTCCTCTGCTCACCGAGTCCTCTTTCTTGTGCTTTTGTGGATCTGTCATGGTATCACTAAGTCAGTCATGTTTCCCCTTGAACCTTTACTCAACAAGTCCGATAACAGTTGGTTTATATGTGTATTCAAATATCTGCCACTGATGGATTATTATAACATTATTATAAGCATTATTATTAGTAATAATAATAATAATAGTAATAATAATAATAATAATAATAATAATAATAATAATAATTAATAATAATAATAATAATAATAATTATTATTATTATTATTATTATTATTATTACTGAAATAGTCTCCAATAAATCCTCTCGGTTAGATAGCGTTTTCTTTTTTTTTAGCTTCCTACCACCTTGTTTGTCTGGTGATTATGCCACGGACTGGTAGGTAACCGTGAGTTAACTCTCTGCGAATCGAATTCAACATACGAGCACAGCTAGGGGTTTTCCTGTCTCGTAAACGCTGCCGGCGACGAAGAATGGTGACATACGACTTAATGTCTTCATGACGATGATACTTTACCATTTACTGCTCAACTCCTTCAACAGGTGACATATTCTTCATTTTACTTAAGATACCATCTGACGATTTTGTTCAACTTAGGGAGGACCACATACAATGTTAACGAAGGCTATAGCTACACCTAAGCCCACCATTTCAAAAAGTCATACCTATGCTGCATAACAGCGTCAGGAGATGATAAAAATAGCTATAAGAATTTACCATAGTGATACATTTACATTGTATAGCCCGTTTGAACTTCGGTCGCCTTGCATTAAGCGAATGTGATCCTGCGACTTTCCTGGGACCGAGCGGGATAACATGAAATTGATTGTTACCTGTTATTCCCTTTGACCATACGAGTTTATATTGCGTGTGTGTGTGTGTGTGTGTGTGTGTGTGTGTGTGTGTGTGTGAGAGAGAGAGAGAGAGAGAGAGAGAGAGAGAAAGAGACTGAATCTTCGTTGTGAAGGGGTCAACAAAACATAACTCAACATCCTCGTCAACTCAGCCTGGATATGATCAACGAGGGAGATGTACAGTAGTTTAACGAGCGCGGGCCGCACGGGAATACAAATACAGTTCCCGATAAGATCACGGACCAGGGCTTCCAATGGGGGATAATGAGAGTGTGAGGGAAGATGTAAGGTGGCCTGAGGGTCCTGTAGGCGCTCCTGACTGGGACAAAGGGGGATGGTTTATTGGTGGCCAGACAAAAACACTGATGCTCCACCCTGATAGCACGTAGCATCTCGCCCTGGTTCCCCGGTATGTGTGTGTGTGTGTGTGTGTGTGTGTGTGTGTGTGTGTGTGTGTGTGTGTGTGTGTGTGTTTACAATCAGGACAATGAGTAATGTCCTACAAT
>NC_137029.1:10533094-10555594 GCF_032717465.1 Coenobita brevimanus
TCTCGGACTTGCGTGCGGACAACTTGGGTTCCATTCCCGAAGCGAGGTGAGGGCGCCTTTCTTCGGTACGGAAACGTCCTGGTGCACCAAAATTGGCATGATAATCGCAGAAAATTCGTTGATGTCGAAAAACTTGGTCTCATCTCGATAGATGATTTTTTATTAGAGTTAAGAGCGATCAAAGTTTGGTCAGAGAACAGTTCATTCGGTACCAGGACTTTTAGAAATTGAAGCGCGAGGAAACGCGTGAGAAGCATGAGAAAGCGAGCTTGCAGCGCGAGACCCCTGCGCAGGAGCAAGTGCGAGAGGGCTCGAAGGGCCCACGAGCACTTGCTATATCTATATCAATATCTATCTATCTATCTATCCATGTATATACATACATATATATATCATCTCATCAGCAGTTTAAGTGTCCACTGCAGGACCAGCCTATCCCTACTGAAGTGGGGACGATACAGCTAATGTATCTCTATCAAGTGACTTAGGCTGTCTAGTAGAGATTGTATGTAGGGTGAGAAGTGCTTGTAAGTGTAATTGTAGTGTTGGAGTGGCTTTGGATGTGTGTGTAGTCTGTGAACCAAGTGTAATCGGCCCATGCAAGCTGACTGGGTGCAAGCAAATTTTATAGTATGCGACACTGAACAACCATGGGGACATCACACAGCCTCCTCGCACTCCCACACCGATTGTGAACCATTCACTTAGACGCCCATTAACCCCTACACATGCTTCACTACCATCATAAAAACTCTTGACGGCACCTAGCAGCTTACCATCTACACCGTACATGCGCAAAACCTTCCACAGTCCTTCTTTGTCTACTTTGTCGTATGCTTTTTCCAGATCCATGAATGCCATAAACACCTTATGGTCCTTCTCACAAGCCTTCTCTACTATCTGTCTCACTACAGATATTTGGTCCACACATCCTCTGCCACTCCTAAAGCCACCCTGTTCATCACTCATTAGGACTTCTGATATATCTCATACTTTATAATAATTCTTCCTTATACCTTCCCTACCACAATCAATAGACCTATACCACGATAATTCTTGCATCACTTAGCTCACCTTTATTTTTGTATAGGAGTACAATCACAGCCTTTTTCCACTCTGCTGGCACAGTTTCACTCATCTATGCCCTCTTACATATCTCCAACAAGCACTTCATTCCGCTCTTTTCATTACACTTAATCATCTCTGCACTCACCTCATCAGTCCCAGCTGCTTTCCCATTTTTCAGGCGTTTCACAGTGTTCTTCACCAGCGCGAGGGTCACGTTTCCTGGCACTGCATTCCTTCTCTGCACACCCCCAAAACCACTCATGTTTACAGCCACTATGCTCTCTCTATTCCCATTCATCAGGCTTTCAAAAGATTCCTTCCATCTGGTCCTTACTTCATCTCCATGGGTTAATAATCAACCACTTGCATCTTTCACACCTTCACATTTCTTTCCCTTTTCACGTTTACATTTCCGCACTTCTTTCCAGAATAACTTCCTATTTCCAGAGTAGTTTTCATTCATTTTTCTTCCTAGATTATCATTTAGGGGGAGGCGGTAGCTGAATCGGTAGAGAGGCGGCCTGCAGTCCTAATAGACCCAGGATCGAATCCCGGCTGGGGGAGGGAACAGTTTAAGGATTTGAATTACCTAAAAGCATCTACCGGATGACACGCCGACATAAAAATACCCCCGCTAATACCACTACACCAATCCTGTATGAGACAGCCCTGGCATGTATTCAGTATGGATGGTGGGTGTTAGCGCCGAATTGGTGACATGTGGAGGTGTAGGAGGACTACTGGACCTTGGGATAGGCCACTGCCCCCGAGGAATAGGCCCTGAAGCCTATGCACAGAGTCGGAAACAAAACAAAAAAATTCCTCTTCAGTAGTCTCTTTACGTGCTTCTTTTATCTATCTATCTATAGCCCGACGCCCTAATCCCGCAAAGGGTGGCCGCAGACAAAACGCCTCCAAGTCGCTCTGTCACCCACCATTTGACTACCCTCCTCCCAACTCACCCTCCCCTCCCTCATATACCTCTCAACTCCATCCCTCCACCTCATCCTCGGTCTACCCCTCCCTCTCCCTCCCTCCACTTCACCTACATACACCCTCTTAGTCAGTCTTTCGTTCTCCATTCTCCTCACATGTCCAAACCACCTCAGTGTATTTCTCCTAATCTTCTCAACCACATCCACATCCACCCCACAACGTTCCTTCACTTCTTCATTCGTCAACCTGTCCATCCACGTCACTCCACATGCTCCTCTCAAGTAACTCATTTCCACTGCTCTCACACTTGACTTGGTCCCCTCTTGCAAGGTCCACGCCTCGCTTCCATACGTCAGGGTAGGGATTACAATACTATCATGCAGTGACTTCTTGATCCCAGTATATTCAGATCTTATTCCAACTGAACCCCTGTTTTGTAACCACTCTAGCCACTTCTTCCTCTTTTCCTCCACTGCTCTCTTAACATCATCCCACCATGCCTTACCTTTCTTCTATGTTGTCGCTCTTGCCTCATCACACACCTCGTTAACATTTCTAATTAAGCAATCCCTAAATGCATTCCACAGGCTGTTCAGATCCATTTCATTCCAGTTCACTGATTCTAACTCCTCCCCTATTTTGGTCGTGTATTCATCTCCCATTTCTCTGATCTTCAGCTTCTCAACTTACAGTCTTTCTCCCTGACTGCTCCTCTCTATCCTGGTCCACCTCACTCCTCTCAGCTTGATTTTGCACACCACAGTCATATGATCTGACAGATCTCCACATCGCCCTCTCACTGCCCTCGTATCAGCAACCATTCCCAGCATCGACCTCTCTACTAGCATGTAATCAATCAGGCTTCTTTCAACACGATCCCCGTTTCCTCTATGCCATGTATATTTATGTGCATCTTTGTGTTTGAAATACGAGTTACAAATGCACAACCTCCTTTCCTGACACATATCCTTCAGTCGCTTCCCATTATAATTTTCTCTTGGTACTTCATACAACCCATTATGTTATCCTCAGGAACAGTGCATACTCTTTCATTTATATCGCCTATTATGATTACTTTATAGCTCCTGAGCATTTCTCCCACTGCTTCATCCAGCTCATCCCAAAACCTGTCTTTCTTTCTCTCACTCCTGTCCTCACACGGAGCATACGCCACAATCACCACCACTTTCACCTTCTCAAACTTGAACTTGGCATACATACACCTCGAGCTGACATATTTGTAATCTCTCATTCCTCTCTGCCACACCTCATTCATCAACAAAGCAACTCGTTTCTTGCATCTTCCTTGCCCATTCATGCCCGATCTTACAAATTTCACACCCTCCCACTCCTCCACTTCACACCCTTTCAATTTTGTTTCCCACAGTGCCATCACGGCATAGCTGGCACTCTTGAACACATTCTCCACTTCCACCCTTTTGCTCTCCTCATTCACAACTCTTACACTCCACATGGCCATGCGAGTCTGCCCATTTGGTTGGGGCCCAAGGCAGGTATTGGACTCTCCAAGGCTCTGAGAAACAACTGCCATTATTAATTTATTTTAGATAGGGGAATCTGGGGGACTCTTAATCCTGCCAAAAACCCCAGTTATATGGCTACCAACTAGCGTAGTAAATGGTTTCCTGTGTACATTGTTACATAGCCTATGATTTCATCATCCTTTGTGTAATTTTAATGCACAGTATGCTGCATGTTTGATCACGAGTGTGTTCTGCCTCAGTCCCCCCCTTCTACCGTTATAGTAGAGTAAGTCGTTCTCTCTGTTATTCAGAGCGGGATTTTCAGCTTTTTGTCCCCATGGCTTCATTTGCGCGTCCTTCTTACAAGTTGTATCAAGCTCTGCCGGCCCCTATATAATGAGCTCAGTCTCTGCATCATTGCCACTTAGATCTACTCCTCATTTCGTTCACATCTCTGTCCTCCCCTGTACAGTTATTATTATTGTGAATTTCTCAGGAAGTCTCCAACCATCTAGCAGCTGTGTGATTTGAGTATAAGTGTTATTGCATTTTGTTCTTGTACTGTATGGCATAAGTTTAATTCTCAGGCCTGGAAAGTTTTTGTAAATTGTGTAGAATTCATTTTGTCAGCCAGTGGTAATAATAGTTTGTACCTGTAATTATTTATCTTGCATTAACTGAGCATTACCCAGTATCTCATTTTAACAGGGCTGACTTAGATAAATTTACTCATGCTAATTTCGTGTTAATAGAGGCTATTGCAGTTAACCATATATTTAACCTGTTTTTGCCATTACATTATCCTTATGAGTCCTGAATGTTTTGTTGTTAGTTTGAGCATTAAACTTTAACTTGTAATTTTACCTAACTCTTTTGTTTTGAACCTGGAACTTTACGGGACAGTAGTGACTCTTAGTATTCTCACTTAAAGTGTACATTATCTTTCTCTGTTCCGTAACATAAATTTGGCGACCTCATATCAGGATATTCAGGATATTATCATAAGGATATTGCTTGATATTTTGTGACTGTTACTTATTAATTATGTCTACTATTACTACACTTGATGAAGCCAAAGATTTTTTGTCAAATGTGCAAACAGTGTGTGATATAGAAAACAGAACAAAGAATGAACTTAAGCTTGCTGCTCAACAATTGGGAATTGCTGTTCGCTCTCATCATTCTAAAGATCAAATTGTTGACATGATTAATGAAAGCTTGTTTAATGTAACTCCTCCAAATGAGCAAACGCAGATTGAATTAGCTAAGTTACAGCTAGCCCTGCAGGAGGCTCAGGCTAAGGAGGCGGAGTCTCGTGCTAAGGAGGCGGAGGCCCGTTCTAAGGAGGCTGAGGCACAAGTTGAAATTGCTAGGATTCAGGCAGACCATGAGTATCGCATGAAACAAGGTGGAACTGGATCATCTAGCTCTGATGATTTTGATGTGGCTAAAAATGTTAAACTTGTCCCTCCTTTTAATGAATCTGATTTAACAAAGAATTTTCAGTTGTTTGAGAGGGTAGCTACAGGTTTTAATTGGCCCAAAAAGTATTGGCCAGTACTCCTTCAAACTGTTCTCACCGGTAAAGCTCAAGTAACTTACGCATATTTGCCTCAGGATCAATCTGATAATTATGAAGTAGTTAAAAGCTTGATTCTTAAGGCCTATGAGCTTGTTCCTGAAGCTAATAGAGTAAAATTTAGGACAACTTACAAGCAAGATAAGCAATCCCATGTTGAGTATGCAAAAATCAAAGAAGATCTGTTAGAGCAGTGGTTAAATTCTAAGAATGTGGATTCTGATTTTGGTAAATTTAAGCAGATGATTTTGCTGGAGGACTTCAAAATGTGTATTTATAAAGATGTAAGCCTATATCTTGATGAGAAAAGAATAGATAATTTGTCTGATGCTGCAGTTTTAGCTGATGAGTATGTTCTCACTCACAAGAGATATTCTAGAGAAAAAGGGAAAGCTGAGAGTTAGTACGTTGCCTCTACTCAGAGTACAGGTAACAGGAAAGAGAATAAAGATGATGTTTCTCAGGAAGTAAATACCAGCTTCACCTCTAGATTTCAGAAAAGTAAACGTACTTATTGTAGTAAGCTTGGTCATACTACGGAGAGATGTTTCAGGAGACAGCGTGATGTGAACAAAAAGGAGTCTTTAAATATTCAGTCAATTGGTTTAGTGTCCACTCTTGAGAGTTCCCAGAATTCTTTAACTGAGTTAACTGAACCTGCTTTGAGGGGTAACTTAAATTCTCATGATGGAGCTCCTCTTTTGAGCAGTAACGTGGGTGACACTCTCAAGAGTTCATGTGCTAATTTCCTGTCTGATGGTTTTGTCAGTCCTCTGGACAGTAATGACAGGAAATCAGTTCAAATATATCGTGATACAGGTGCTTGCCAATCCCTTATGCTGACCAGTGTTCTAGGCTCTAATGTTAATTCCTCTGATGAAACTGTAATCTTACAAGGTGTAGGGAATAATTACTTCTCTGTCCCTCTGTGCAGAGTGAATTTAGAGTCTGGTTTTGTTAATGGTTCCGTTATGGTTGGGTTGGTTGAGACACTCCCAATGTCAGGTGTAACTTTCTTACTTGGAAATGGTATTGGTGGAAGTCTAGTGTGTCCAGCTCCTCAGTTGTCTAGTGAGCCAGTGGCTGCGGCCCAGGATTGTGATGTCCCTGATGTGTTCCCTGCATGTGCTGTCACTAGGGCTAAGTCTAAAGTTACTGGTGATTTAGAGGATAATGATGATGATGATGTTATCCTAGCTGACACTTTTCTTGCTAATTTGGACCACTCACCAGATGAGGCAGTACCCCGTAGTGTTGATAATTTGTCTCGTCAAGAGTTGGTTGAGTTGCAGGTTGCTTACCCTGAGTTGAAAGGTCTAGCTAACTCTGCTTACAGTGAAGAAGAGTCAGCTGGTGCTTCTACTTGTTATTATGTAAAGTCAGGAGTACTTATGAGGAAGTGGAGACCCCCAACAGCATCAGCCGACTGTGAATGGGAGGTTGTACATCAAGTTGTCATCCCTCGTGTTTGTAGGCAGGATATCATTAGAGTGGCTCATGATTCCAGCTTGGCAGGACACCTTGGAGTGAGGAAGACTGTGGCACGCATTTTGAAACACTTCTACTGGCCAGGTATCTTCAGGGATGTTTCCTGGTATTGTAAGTCTTGTCACACCTGTCAAGTTGTGGGGAAGTGTAATCAGACCGAAAAGGTTGCACCTCTAGTTCCCATTCCTCCTTTTGAGGCGCCTTTCACCGGTGTGTTGGTGGATATTGTGGGCCCTCTTCCTAAGACTTCTTCAGGATTTTCTTATGTGTTGACCCTGATTGATATGGCTACTCGTTATCCTGAAGCCATTCCACTTAGAAATATCTCAGCAAAGAACGTGGTTAAGGAAATGCTAGGGTTCTTCACAAAGTTTGGTCTGCCCAAGGAGGTACAGTCAGACCGGGGAAGTAATTTCATGTCAAATATTTTCAAGCAGTCTCTGAAAGAGTTGGGCATCACCCAGATCACGTCTTCAGCTTACCATCCCCAGACTCAAGGAGCGTTGGAGAGATATCATCAAACACTCAAATCGATGCTCAAGAAATACTGTTTGGAACATCAGAAAGACTGGGATAAAGGTCTTCCATTCGTTGTGTTTGCCGCAAGAGAATCTCCAAATGAATCACTGGGCTTCTCACCTTTTGAACTACTGTTTGGCCATGAAGTAAGACCCCTTAAGTTACTCAAGGAATGCTGGCTGTCGGAGGAAGATGACGTCAACCTGCTGGAGTATGTGATGAAGTTCAAAGAACGGCTGTCCACTGCTTTACAGCTGGCGAGAGAGAATTTAGGAGCTGCTCAGGAGAAGATGAAGACTTGGTATGATAAGAAGTCCAGGTTACGCCACTTTCAGCCAGGAGATCAGGTTTTGATTCTGCTACCAGTTCATGGGCAACCTCTTCAAGCCAAGTTTAGTGGCCCTTATTTCGTGGAGAAGAAACTCAGTGATGTCAACTATGTCATCGCCACACCAGATCGTAGAAAGAGCAAGCAACTATGTCACATCAACATGCTAAAGTTATATCACAGGCGGGACGAAAATAATCCAGTCTGCACTGTAGCTGTTCCACCCGAGTCTGCAAGTGAAGCTCTCCCATGCAGTATGAGCTTGAGTGATAGTTTGGGGAAGAATCCTGATATCATGAATGATCTCCAGACTAAGCTTTCTCATCTACCTCCCGAGGAAAGGCAGGAGTTTTCGGCATTACTGCAGGAGTACCCGCAAGTGTTCCGTGCCACTCCAGGAAGAACCACTGTGTTGATGCATGATGTCGATGTTGGAGACGCAAAGCCAATTAAATTGCCTCCTTACCGTGTGAACCCAGTGAAAGTTCCTCTCATCGAGAAGGAGCTTGGCAACCTGTTGGACCACATGATGATTGAGCCCTGTCAGAGCGAGTGGAGTTCTCCTGTCACTCTAGTCCCTAAGCCAGGTGGGTCACAGCGGCTTTGCATCGACTACAGACGTGTTAATCAGATCACCAAAACAGACACTTACCCTCTCCCTCGCGTGGAAGATTGCATAGACAAGATCGGAAAGGCTAGGTACATAAGTAAGTTTGATTTGTTAAAGGGATACTGGCAAGTACCTATGACTGAACGTGCTAGGGAGATCTCATTTTTTGTAACACTAGGAAAGACTTTTGCATGTTCTGTAATGCCATATACAGATTGTTTTAGAGTAATAAGAAATTTCCTTTGTAAATTTCTTTTTTCTTTGTGGGGAGGTGTTACATAGCCTATGATTTCATCATCCTTTGTGTAATTTTAATGCACAGTATGCTGCATGTTTGATCACGAGCGTGTTCTGCCTCAGTCCCCCCCTTCTACCGTTATAGTAGAGTAAGTCGTTCTCTCTGTTATTCAGAGCGGGATTTTCAGCTTTTTGTCCCCATGGCTTCATTTGCGCGTCCTTCTTACAAGTTGTATCAAGCTCTGTCGGCCCCTATATAATGAGCTCAGTCTCTGCATCATTGCCACTTAGATCTACTCCTCATTTCGTTCACATCTCTGTCCTCCCCTGTACAGTTATTATTATTGTAAATTTCTCAGGAAGTCTCCAACCATCTAGCAGCTGTGTGATTTGAGTATAAGTGTTATTGCATTTTGTTCTTGTACTGTATAGCATAAGTTTAATTCTTAGGCCTGGAAAGTTTTTGTAAATTGTGTAGCATTCATTTTGTCAGCCAGTGGTAATAATAGTTTGTATCTGTAATTATTTATCTTGCATTAACTGAGCATTACCCAGTATCTCATTTGAACAGGACTGACTTAGATAAATTTACTCATGCTAATTTCGTGTTAATAGAGGCTATTGCAGTTAACCATATATTTAACCTGTTTTTGCCATTATATTATCCTTATGAGTCCTGAATGTTTTGTTGTTAGTTTGAGCATTAAACTTTAACTTGTAATTTTACCTAACTCTTTTGTTTTGAACCTGGAACTTTACGGGACAGTAGTGACTCTTAGTATTCTCACTTAAAGTGTACATTATCTTTCTCTGTTCCGTAACAACACACATACATACATATACATATATATAGATAGATAGATAGATAGATAGATAGATAGATAGATAGATAAATAGATAGATATATGGATAGATAGATAGATAGATATAGATACTGATATGGATATAGATATAATAGGGTGTTCAGAAAAATCGAACCGTCAGGATCTTGAAGGGCAAAGTGCTTATTTAGTTCTACTACTGGTGAGAACTTCACCATACTTTGCAGTTTTTCTTTGGCCTTCTCAAACTCATGCCTCATTTCAACGCGAATTGCAGTGCAAGTGGTGACTCCCTCCTTGATCGCAGCAGGGCTTGACGTGGAGGAACTCACGTTGTCTGTCGGATCTCTCCACTCTTTTCGGAAGGAATCAAGGACCGAGACCGCTGAGTAGATAAAAAAAAATTCCAGACACAATCATCATTGATTCTCCATTTTGATGGAAAGCCCTTGCCCAACATCGATGGTAGCGGCCGCAGTGATCGCCTGGCGATTTTTGTTACAGGGATTGGTACGGAGAAGATCCTGGTGATCCCAAAGATCCCTCCTGGAACGGGCAAAGCAATGGGAGCGGCAGTGCTAAGGACTCTAGATGAATGGCCGGAAGCGAAGCCCTGGATTGCAGGGCTCTGTTTTGATACTACAGCATCTAACACCGGGGTTCACAGCAGAGCTTGCTTTGTCGCTGAAACAGGTCTCCAAGTCCCGCTGTTGTTCTTGGCATGCAGGCACCACATGTGTGAACTCACAGTGGCAGGGATCTTTGACCTCTTTTTCTCTTCTTCTAGTCCTGAAATTCATCTCTTCGGTCGATTCAAAGAGTTCTGGATCAAAATTGACACATATTTCTTTGATCCCTACGATGATGACCTAGATGAAAAATCTCAGTCGTGGATTGCCAACAAAGCCGAGGACACTGAGCACTTCACACTCAGCCACATGGATCGTGTGCAACCCAGTGATGACTACCTTGAGCTCCTCCAGCTGTCTTTGGCTTTCCTTGACAAGAAGCCAGCACGGATGACCTTTCACAGTCCAGGTGCCTATCACAGAGCACGTTGGATCGCCAAAGGCCTTTACTGCCTCAAGATCTTCCTTTTCAGAAAACGGCTGAAGGATTCAGCCTCCTTCCCCTTCACATCGCATCAAGAGGAGGCCATCAAACGCATCTGTGTCTTCCTCGTCACCATCTAGGTGATGCACTGGTTTGAAACCCCAAATGCTGTCGACACTGCAGTCAATGACCTCAGTTTCCTAAAGAAGATTGATGAATTCAAAGAGGTGGATCTCGCTGTAGCAAAAAAGGTACTGGACAAAGTCAAAAGCCACCTCTGGTACCTCAATGAGGACCTGGCTTCTCTAGCCATTTTTTCTGACAAAGTCTCTGCTGAGGAAAAGCAGGAAATGCTGAAAAATTGACTACAGTACTGCCGAGGAAGAAGGATCTGCGCTGTTTGAAGACGATTGATAAGGCACCAGATCTGAGAATCTCTAAGTTTGTCACCCAGAAGTCGAAAAACCTCTTTCAGTGTTTGAAGCTGGATACTCCGACAAGCATCAATGACCTCTGCCGCATTCCTGATGTCATGGGCCACCTCAAAGTAGCAATGACGCTGCTGACCGGGTAGTCAAACTGGCAATGGACTACTAAAGTGGTCTGACGGAGAATGAAGAAGAACGACAGCTAATTTTCCATGTTGTGCAGCACCACAGAACCCTCTACGACTCGAAAAAAAAATCCTACATGTAAAAAATTGATTATGCTTGTTGTATATCTCAAAAATATTGTTTCTTTTCATAACACATTGTTTATTTTTACCTTTGTTCACCATACCCTTCACGTACTCAGATCAGTTAGATTTACAGAATGCAGGGATAGTGAGGCACGACTTTGCAATAATAAAAAACCATAAAGTTTTGCCTGAATGCTTTGTTTGTAAAGTGGAATCGACTGCATACTTTACCCATCTAAATATCCAATTTTTTTCTTCCCTATAAGTGCTGAACACCCTTATATAATATATATATATATATATATATATATATATATATATATATATATATATATATATATCTATCTATATATCTATATCTATATCTATCTATCTATATATATATATATTTATGTATATCTCTATATCTATCTATCTATCTATCTATCTATATGTATCTCTCTCTCTCTCTCTCTCTCTCTCTCTCTCTCTCTCTCTCTCTCTCTCTCTCTCTCTCTCTATATATATATATATATATATATATATATATATATTTATATATATATATCTATATCTATATATATATCTATATCTATATCTATCTATCTATCTATCTATCTATATATATATATATATATATATATATATATATATATATATATATATATATATATATATATATATATATATATATATCAAAGGTTTTCGATTGAGTCTGGCATAAATCTATAATTTCCAAACTGTCCTCTTACGGTTTCTACCCTTCAGTCTGCGCCTTCGTCTCCAGCTTCCTTTCTGGTCGTTCTGTTGGTGCTGTTGTAGATGGCCACCATTCTTTTAGAGCTACTCCTTAGGGTTCTGTTCTATCACCAACGCTTTACCTCTATTCATCAGTGACCTAAGCTGTACATCTAACCCTATCCACTCATACGCTGATGACTCCACCCTTCATCTTTCCATTCGCTTCTCGCAGCGTCCATCTCAGCAGTTACTTTAGCAAAGAAAGGATGAGGCTATGGCACACCTAACATCTGACTAGGCTTATATCGTTGATTGGGATAAAAGTAATCTTTTTGTTTTTAATGCACCAAAAACTCAGTATTTATATCTCTCAACTCGTCAAAATGTCTCGTAGGAGTATCCTTTAATTTTCAACAATATCCATCGTAATCCTACATCATCTTTAAACATACTTGGGGTTTCCGTTCTCTTTTTGATTGAGATGTCAAGTGCAATGGCAAAGCTTTCGCTAAAGTCCCGAATGGAGGATGACCAGGAAAGTGAAAGGTAGGTGAGAGGATCGCCAATGGAGCGTCCCTGGCGGAGCCCATACAGACAATCAGACAATCGTGATAGGAAAGGTGCTATAATTTTTTTTAAAGAACTGATTCGAATACTTTTGAAATATTGGATGTTAAAGCAATTTGGCGATAGCTAGAGGGCTGGGAATAGTCAACCTTCTTTGGGACTGGCTGAATGAGAGCAAACTTCCAGCAAGAAAGAAAGGAATTTGACAGACAAAGGCGAAAGAGTTCGCCTAGGCAGGGTGTAAGCACGAAAGTAAAGTTCTTTAGGACAACAGGAGGGACCCAATCATGCCCATATGCCTTTCCAGTATTGAGGACAGTGATGGCAGAAAGTACATCAGTTGATGAAATTTTAATGTCACAGGAAGATAGCGGGGGGGAAGTGATGGAGAAACAGCACAGGAATCGACTAGGGTGGATCTTGAAGAGAAAGTTTGAGCGAAGAGTTCTGCTTAATTAGTAGAAGAAACAGCTACAGAACCATCAGAGCAGAAAAGATGAGGAAAAGATGATGAGGTAAAGTTGTTAGAAAGGTTTTTGGCAAGGTGCCAAAAGGAGCGGGAAGAATTTGAGTAGGAAAGTTTACAGCATTTAGTACGAATGAAAATTTTTTTAGCAGAGAGGACAGACTTGACACGTTTCCGAGCAGAAACAGAAAAGAGATGAGATTCAAGGAAAGGTTGGCTCCGGCACCTTTCGTAGGCTCTCTCCTTGTTGTGGACAGACTTAGAAAGAGCGTATTGATACTTTTTTTTTTTTATTAGTCGTATGATAAGAGAAAGGTATCTATACTTCCATGCCAGAAAGAATAGCCTCTGTAATGCGCGAGGCACGTTCAGATCACTCTTGGCCATGGAAGCAATAATCATTCCAGGAAAAATCAAAGTACTGCCTGAGGGCCTCCCAGTTACCAGCCTCAAAGTGTCTCAGCCGCCGCTTCTTAAGAGGGTCAACAGGCCTTACTGGAGCTAAATAAATAAATAAATAAATATATATATATATATATATATATATATATATATCTATAAATATATATATATTTATCTACATATATATACATATATATATATATATATATATATATATTATATATTATATATATATATATATTAATATATAATATATTAATATATATATATAATATATATATATATATATATATATATATATATATATACATATATACATATATATATATATATATATATATATATATATATATATATATATATATATACATATATACATATATACATATATATATATATATATATATATATATATATATATATATATATATATATATATATATATATATATATATATATATATACATATATACATATATATATATATATATATATATATATATATATATATATATATATATATATATATATATATATATATATATATATATACATATATATATATATATATATATATATATATATATATATATATATACATATATATATATATATATATATATATATATATATATACATATATATATATATATATATATATATACATATATATATATATACATATATATATATATATATATATATATATATATATATATATATATATATATATATATATATATATATATATATATATATATATACATATATATATATATATATATATATATATATATATATATATATATATATATATATATATATATATATATATATATATATATATATATATATATATATATATATATATATATATATATATATATATATATATATATATATATATATATATATATATATATATATATATATATATATATATATATATATATATATATATATATATATATATATATATATATATATATATATATATATATAATACATA
This sequence comes from Coenobita brevimanus, assembly GCF_032717465.1. Taxonomy (NCBI): domain Eukaryota; kingdom Metazoa; phylum Arthropoda; class Malacostraca; order Decapoda; family Coenobitidae; genus Coenobita; species Coenobita brevimanus. The sequence continues at coordinate 10,547,061 of NC_137029.1, forward strand.
TATATATATATATATATATATATATATATATATATATATATATACATATATATATATATATATATATATATATATATATATATATATATATATATATATATATATATATATATATATATATATATATATATATATATATATATATATATATATATATATATATATATATATATATATATATATATATATATATATATATATATATATATATATATATATATATATATATATATATATATATATATATATATATATATATATATATATATATATATAATATATATATATATATATATATATATATATATATATATATATATATATATATATATATATATATATATATATATATATATATATATATATATATATATATATATATATATATATATATATATATATATATATAATATATATATATATATATATATATATATATATAATATATATATATATATATATATATATATATATAATATTATATAAATATATATATATATATATATATATATATATATATATATATATATATATATATATATATAATATATATATATATATATATATATATATATATATATATATATATATATATATATATATATATATACATTATAGAACCTTCTGAATCAAGGAAAGTAAGTCTCAGAGTCACCTGAATTATTTTTGCTATCTATTATCATTTTTTCTTGACCAACGTTTTCTGTCTGTTCAGTATACAGGTATGTATGTATGTATGCTTCATCTGGTCATCACATACAGACGCGTTTGAGAAATCTCATTGCGCCATTTCACTGCCTCCATTAATTGCATATTTCGTTTTTTAGTATTATTGTGTGAAATATGTTTAACAAAGAGGTCTGCTACTGTGTTCTAAATTTTTAAAAATATAACCATGTATTTCGAAAGTATCTCTTAGGCTCGTATACTTAAACCTTAAATCGCATATTGGAGTGGAATCCCCAGCAAACCCTAATTTTTTACGGTGATTTATAGGACGCCTATGGTTATTACATATTGTCAGCCTGCATCCCATATTACATAATGCGGACAGCAGCTACACAGAAAGGCCAAATCGTTTCCACCATAGTCAAGTAAAAAATCATCGTCAATATTTTGGAGCCAGTATCCTACTTCTCGATTTCAGGTTTAAGCATATGACCCTTTAACCCTCTCGTGATCGGGACAACTCTGGTACTACTGTACATTCCAGCTAAACCTAAAACATTTAATCAGCTAACGGAAAGCTTCAGGAGTCTAGGAGAATTAATAGTGTCATCATTAATCCTCTCACAGTCGAAACAAATCTAGTATTTTATTCCAGTTAACACCATACGACCTTTTTCACCTGTGACAGTTGAAATCCATACAAAACCTTACATCGTCCACGTAATACCCTAGGACTTTCATTTCCTTGTTTTGGTTTCACAGAGCAGTGAATTGTTCAACTGGATGACTTATCCCCAGTTATGATTTGGAAAGATACGTTACATTTCAGCCAAAACTGTTTTATCTCCCCAATAAAAAAAAACTCCTCCACCAGTAGGTACTCATTTTCTTCCTCTCAATTTCTGTTTTCTACGCAAATGTCGCAGTATCCTCATGCCAGTTACTAATACTCTAGAATCTAATTTCATAGGTAAGGTTAATGCCAGCTGTTCCTTGTCTTATAAATTACCACATCTAGAAATATGATTATGATTTTCCTACTTTTGCTTGCGTTTATTTGTGTGGATTAAGCGCCTGGAGACGTCCAGGTCCTAATACATTTAGATTCCTCCACCACCATCGGCAGAAGAACAGGAAGTGAGGAGCCCTGAAGCATCAGCTCCGTTATCCCCTTCAGAACATTTTTTCCCCTTCATCATCAGACAGATTAACTCCGCTTGTGAGAAGCTTTACGAACAGAATGTGTCAGCTTTATCTTCACGAACACTTCACTTCAAAACTATTTCCCCTAAGCCGCATGAAATCTGTCCGGTAGTCAGAAAAAAAGTCATCATAATGAACGTGTGCAGAAACATACCCTTCCCTTTATACAGTTTGTCCAGTTCCTTTGTACCTGGCCACTTGAACGTTCAGCATTAGCAGCTATAGCTTAAGGCAGAACCACAGTTTTGGATGTCTCAGTCCACGTCTTTTACACAATCGCAATAATTTACGAATAAATCCACAGTATCATCATCACCATTATCTTACCTTTTCAACCATCCTTAGAAAAGCATGATACTTTTCTTTTTTCTCTTTCTTTTCTAAGCTCTACTCGAATGCCAGTTTCTTTTCAGACTATGTCAAGATTGGTGAGAAAGATTAAAATGAGGGAGCGTCCACCCAATCACGGCATGTACTCAACCATGAGCAAAAGTTCGCAGACAATTCTCTGTCAGTATTATGTTCTGTCTTCCATATTTCTCCATCTCCAAACGGCAGAGGGTATCCTCCCTTCGCATTCTATTTTGACTTGTGCCTAATTTTGTTATCACATAAAAGTAGCCTAAGAAACACATTATTTTACCAAATGACAAATAAATGTAATGAAATTTTGCTCAAGGCTGTATAATGAGAATATAGCATCCTTATAACAGTACATCGATGGAGGTAGGTTAAGATGTTGTTATCGTCACGTTATCCCTGTTCATAATATAATGCTACGAAAAATATTAAGCATGTCACATATCGACGCCTGGTGGTGGTAGGCTAAGGCACTTCAACCGGATGGAGACTGTGAGGTATACCATCTGAGAGGTGGTTTGGGTTTATTGCTCACATAACCTCACTCACGGGGAAATGTAGCTGGTCACCCTTGCCTTAAATGTAGGGAATGAGTAACCTAGCCCCTGGTCCTTACGCACCTCATGGAGTAAAAATAAAATGATTGGATGATGGATGGATGAATGGATGAAATCTATTTATTATCTAAGACAACTGCAGTATTTTACTTGAATATATAATAACAGTTCTTTAGCAGCATGTTGTTGAAGTACGCCTCTGTCAGTTTTGTTGCTGACCTCGAGTAAGCCTGAAAACATTCTTTATGATAGTGATAAGTGTCCGAGCACGAAGCTGGTGAGGACGAAAAACACATCCACAGTTTTATTTAACTTCTGTTGACTGGTAAAAAGTAGTCGCACTTTAAAGTCAGGTTGGCAGTTATTTACAAAATTAATTAAACATTTCCTCATTTCGATACAATTATCAAGTACTACTTTTTCACCTGACGCATTATAAATATTCCCCGCTGTTGTTGCGGTGTCGATTGTCCTTGATGGCGTGCGAGACGGCCTGCTGCCATGAAAATGTGGCACATTGTTGATTATTATTCTCTCTGCAGTCACTTTTAGCAGCTGATTTAACGGATTCAGAATGACAGCATTTGTAAGTCCCATATGCCTTGCTTTTAAAATCTAATGGAAAAGAATCGCAGTACTGCTGTTCATCGGACAATGAGGTTTCCATAAATCAGAACTTCTTCCTCTTGGAGAATGAAGTAAACCACTTCACCATGCAACGGTAGGAAAATATTAGAAAATGCATAAAAATGCTTTATACTGGTTGGAGGTATGGTATGGAAAACTATTGATTTCAAAGTGCTGAAAATGCAAAAAATTTAACTTAATATTATAAATTCTGAGCATATAGATAGTACTTGCAGATGCAGTTCAGGTGCCATACCACAAAGCTGTAATAGCTTCGACCCATTTATAATCGACACATATAGAAAAACCATTAAGTTTTGTTACTTGTTGAAGGATTGGGGCCAGTGAAGAGGGTGTCTGGTGTAATTTCACGGCAAGTAAAGGCAACACATGGGCGACTATTAACACGACACAGTGCTACCTCGGTACAAGAAGACATAAAACTGTTAGGATATTTTTGTTAATACCTGTTACCACTTCGCCATCCTTTTGTAGTCTTGCTTGATCCCGCCGTCATTGTATCGTTGCTGCACTGTGTCAACAATTGGTCTCGGGTCTCGGTCTCGGTCTCTGTCACATATGTACGTACAAAATACACACACACACACACACACACACACACACACACACACACACACACACACACACACACACACACACACACACACACACACACACACACACACACACACACACACACACACACACACACACACACACACACACACACACACACACACACACACACACACACACACACACACACACACACACACACACACACACACACACACACACACACACACACACACACACACACACACACACACACACACACACACACACACACACACACACACACACACACACACACACACACACACACACACACACACACACACACACACACACACACACACACACACACACACACACACACACACACACACACACACACACACACACACACACACACACACACACACACACACACACACACACACACACACACACACACACACACACACACACACACACACACACACACACACACACACACACACACACACACACACACACACACACACACACACACACACACACACACACACACACACACACACACACACACACACACACACACACACACACACACACACACACACACACACACACACACACACACACACACACACACACACACACACACACACACACACACACACACACACACACACACACACACACACACACACACACACACACACACACACACACACACACACACACACACACACACACACACACACACACACACACACACACACACACACACACACACACACACACACACACACACACACACACACACACACACACACACACACACACACACACACACACACACACACACACACACACACACACACACACACACACACACACACACACACACACACACACACACACACACACACACACACACACACACACACACACACACACACACACACACACACACACACACACACACACACACACACACACACACACACACACACACACACACACACACACACACACACATAACACGCGCAACACAAAACGTAAAACACAGAACACGCAGTACAAAACTCAACACACACACACACACATACCTCTCTCTCTCTCTCTCTCTCTCTCTCTCTCTCTCTCTCTCTCTCTCTCTCTCTCTCGAAATCACAAAATGAACGATCTATAAGGTAAAGGCATGCAAGTTCGGACATATGATATTGCCGAGTTGATGTAGCTAAGGCAGGCAACCTATCTAAGGAGGTCTTGCTGAACTAATCAACTGTAATCTGGTGAGCTGGAATCTGTCTTCATCAGTTCATTGCCTCAGACATATAAAGGAAACATATATTGACCGTTAAATGTGAGAAACGCAGCTTTATGATGAGACTCGTTTTCTTATCATACTGTAATTAAATGACACCAAAGGAAAAAATGCTAAGATAGTTTTCTAATAATGAATCAATATTAAACATGGTATCCCTTTCCTTCGGTAGATTCTCACACCAATTTCAAAAGAACGCTGATTGATGATTCCGTGTTAAAATACTGAATAAAATCCTAACCCACAGAACTAGAAGAATAAGGATAAATAAAGAAGAAATAATAGATACAGCAGTGGAGGCTAATCAGTTCCCCTCATTCCTCCTCCCAGTGATAAATAACCACTTGAATGAGGGGTACCAGAGTGGTCACAACGAGCTGGTAATCCTAATGTCATAAAACTGGACCTCACTTAATCAACGATAATTGGGGTTTAATCAAAGTTACTTTAACTTAAGTATTTTCAGCACTTTGATAACTCCATATAGGTTTGACAAAAAAATCACACTTCCTGACATTACATTTCACTAACTGCATTTCCCATTCTCAAGAAATGCAGTGAGCAAGAAATACACCAGAGGTGGCAAAAGCTGTGTGCAGTTACTCAATCTGTTGGCGAGAAAGAGGGACAAGGGCTTTTAGAGCATGTACAGTACGATACAAAGCACTCCCCAAAATGCTAAATAATAGCGCCCCTATCGAGAGGCCAAGAAGAATTGTATCAGAATATTATAATACATAAATAAAGCAATCAAATGGAATATAAATCGTCTGTATGAAAAACATAAGAATAACGGGTCTTTCATGACAACTTGCATTTTTGTATTTAACTGTAGCAAAATAATAATAATAATAATAACATTCACCTGTCTGTGCAAAATCATTAAAATTAATCGTTGCACGCAGTTTTGGTTTATATGTTTATCTGTTTACATACTAAGCTGAAAATTATTTGCATCATATAGCAATTTTCACCTCTGAAAGATTCAACAATAGAAACTGCAAGATTTCCACCAGCTTCATTTAGGTTCATGGGCATTTAATGCAAAAACATTATTTACCACAGTGTGTCATTAAATGTGATGTATGCAACTTAAAAAGAACCTTGTCTTGATAACTCACTTTCCTGGCAAATCATGACACGTAGGAGAGCACAAAAACTGTAACCGGTGTAATGACTTCAGAAAACTGCATTATCTAACTGCGTACGAGACCAGGAGAGAATTGTGAGTGGCACAAAAAGAGGTCGCCGATTGTTAATTGCCCTTACCGATTCCTGTAAAAATTGTTACTTGACCTTGGCACTACATAAGGTGCACGTGACGTGCAGCTCACGGCGCCGTGCCCGTCAGCTACCCAGGGACTGCAGTGGCTCATTACTGCCCCACGAAAATTTGTTCCACTTTTGCTGCTAAAATGCAATCAGATACGAAAGTTCACCAAGTATTTCACCTCATCTACTGTACATCCCACCTTTCTCTGCTGGCTATATTTCTTAACCTGGGAGAGATTTTGGTTTCTTGTTGTGCCCATATATATGTCTCTTCGATGAAATACATTACTAAGGAGGGCAGCGGACATGCCCTAAGTGTGCAGCAGAAGGTGTGGAATAGCATATCATATTTTCCCTGGCTGTACTAGCGTTAAAAACATGACCTTAATTCGTAACTAAATATGCATTAACAGATGTATAAAAGCAATGCACAGAATTACTCACCTAGGGGAGAAAGACTTAAATTGGCTGAATGAGCATAACATCCATTCCATTTTAGAACGCCCGTGATGAATACTGTATCCAACAACACAAGCCTCATCTCCCCATGGCTACTTACCCGCTATTTGGACACTCATAAATCCAGTGGAAGGGAAAGTGTTAGACCTCAAGCCTCGGCCTGTGGTAGTTTATGATAATTTGTATTCCGAGGGTTATATGAGGAGGCGTATGTTTTCAGGGTACCAAAATGAACCAGGCTCATAAATGGATCACTGTCGGCAAAATATTTCCATCCTGCGACTCACCCAGGCTACCTGTGGTTTGCACCCCGTCAGCTTTAGTTCGTTCTACCGCAGGGGATCGGACTTCACGTCAGATCTGTTTCAATGTGCATCGGAGCCTTCCCATGTTTTCTTAGCCATCTAACTGTCGTGTGTTTAAATAACATTCCGTACCTATACACCCATCCATCATCCAGTCCTATACTCCTCCGTCATGAGCGTTGTGTCTAATACTTGTCTACTCAGTCCCGATATTTAAGGCGGCGGTGACCAGCTTCATCTACCCCTACGTAGCATTACGTGAACAATACAACCCAGCCATCAATCTGATGTAAACTTTTGCAGCCCCATTTCGGCTAGAGCGCTTTAACCAATTAGACCACCAAACGTCATATGATTATATGGTTAACATCCAGCAAACCAAATTATTTCCTGGGTTACAGTAAATCATTAGGATTAACACTCACTCCAGAATCATTTGAAGACAGGACTACATCAAGTAAGTGGACGGCGAGCGCCCCATATACCTGTAACGTGCAAAAAAAAAAAAAATCTATCTATTGCCAGACGCCTTAATCAAGTAAGAGGTGTCAAAAAAAAAAATATATATATATATATATATATATATATATATATATATATATATATATATATATATATATATATATATATATATATATATATATATATATATATATAATGAGGCTTTATTTGCCTGTCCTTTGCGTGTGTATGAATTTTCAGAACTTGGACATGAGGCAACAGTGATCATGTCTGGAGCTGGACAAAGTGTGATAAAAAAGGAGGAGGGCAAGCTGCCAAAACTGCCTAACTAAACGACGGTACTGCCTGGAGTCAGCTTAAATTGAGCTCTGATTACCCCAAACTAAACGGCTTAGCAGAAAAACCTTACCCAACGCTTGTGGGTCAAGTAATTGGCTTTTTATCGTACTCTCTGAATCAGAATCGCATTAAGATTTAGCAAGGGCTCAGAGTTATTATGAGTTTAAGAACCATTATGAAACCCGGCACGCTTACGTGGCCATTACAGTCATTACGTCAATATTACTCTCCTCTAATGGTAAACATTAGCATTGCTTTAATAAGTACTCGTGCAGCACCTTGAAGGTTAGACCAGTTCTACCGACTGATGAAGCAACTAGCACGCGCACTGCTCTATTTGGTCATTTATTGCCTTGCGCGGTAGTCTTCTGTACCACACTCCATTTCGGTGATGCTCTTCCAACG